>NC_134362.1:29020373-29077873 GCF_048569485.1 Anomaloglossus baeobatrachus
ACTATGGACTGTGCATTATACTATATGGAGGACTATGGGGGGGCACATTATACCATAAATAGGACTATGGGGGTGCATCATACTACGAGGTAATGTGAGGCCCTTTATACTATTTAGAATGCTATGCCGTGGCCATTATAATATGTGGAGGGCTATGAGAAAGTCATTATACTACATGGAAGGCTATGCAAGGGGCTAATATAATATTTAAAGGGCTATGAGGGAGCCTTTATACTTTATGGAGAGCTATTTGAGGGCCATTATACTATATGAAAGCCATTATACAGTGGAAGGATTGTGTGGGGCCCATCATACTGCATGGAGGGCTGTGTGTGGGCCATTGTACTGTCTGGAAGGCTAGTGGGGGCCATTATACTGTATAAAGGCTCATCATACTGGAGAGCTATGTAGTGGTCACAGCTGGGGATCATACTGTTTTGGGGTCACCATACTCTGCCGGTGTAGTTGAGAGGGGTATAGTAGTGTCATCATGCCGTGTGTTGAGGGTACTGTGGAGTAATTCACTGTGGGGGTATCATACAGTGTTTAAGGGGCACTTTTGTTGGCATCATATTTTATGGCATCAATGCATAGGCGTACCCAGGATCAAAACTGGGGGGTGGGGGGCAAGCCATGGTCGTTCAGGTTGTAAAATATTAGAACGGAATCTCATATACAGTCCCCCCCTTAGGGCTCCCGTCTCATATACAGCACACTTAAGCCAAAAAGTTTGCAAAAAAACAAAATTTGCATCCGACTCAAAAGTTATTGAAGTGTTTGTCTTGTCTTCAGGAGTGTATTACTCCTCTGCCTCCCTGCCTATTTGAGCACTGTGCTCCTTACCTAGAGAATCGGCCACCTCTTGATAGACTGCAGAGGTGGGCAATAACCTAGGAGCAGTAAACTATAAAAGTAATAATCCCTCCATTCTTAAGAATGGTGAGAAACTTTAAAAAGATGTAAATTTCAAAGTTATTGGATTTTACAAGGACTTTTGCAATTTTACCTGTTTAAGAGGGTGAGACAACCCCTTTAAATTTATTGTTCTTTTTTAATATTATTATATTACTATTATTACTATTATGCCTCATTGAGACCTGTTGAACAAAAAAAATTCTCAAATTTCTTAAAAATGCCCTATATTATTAAATTTGCCTAACTAATATGTAACGTAGATTGATATTAAAGATAATAGTTGGTTAAATATAAATATGATTGATGTATAGATTGATAGGTACTAGATAAATAAGAGATAATTGATTGTTATATAGATAGGATATTGAAGAATAGATATTAGATAGCTAGAAAGGTACAAAGAGATAACTGGATACAAAATAATAAATTAATATACAGTCAGGGCCAGAAATATTTGGACAGTGACACAAGTTTTGTTATTTTAGCTGTTTGCAAAAACATGTTCAGAAATACAATTATATATATAATATGGGCTGAAAGTGCACACTCCCAGCTGCAATATGAGAGTTTTCACATCCAAATCGGAGAAAGGGTTTAGGAATCATAGCTCTGTAATGCATAGCCTCCTCTTTTTCAAGGGACCAAAAGTAATTGGACAAGGGACTCTAAGGGCTGCAATTAACTCTGAAGGCGTCTCCCTCGTTAACCTGTAATCAATGAAGTAGTTAAAAGGTCTGGGGTTGATTACAGGTGTGTGGTTTTGCATTTGGAAGCTGTTGCTGTGACCAGACAACATGCGGTCTAAGGAACTCTCAATTGAGGTGAAGCAGAACATCCTGAGGCTGGAAAAAAAAGAAAAAATCCATCAGAGAGATAGCAGACATGCTTGGAGTAGCAAAATCAACAGTCGGGTACATTCTGAGAAAAAAGGAATTGACTGGTGAGCTTGGGAACTCAAAAAGGCCTGGGCGTCCACGGATGACAACAGTGGTGGATGATCGCCACATACTTTCTTTGGTGAAGAAGAACCCGTTTACAACATCAACTGAAGTCCAGAACACTCTCAGTGAAGTAGGTGTATCTGTCTCTAAGTCAACAGTAAAGAGAAGACTCCATGAAAGTAAATACAAAGGGTTCACATCTAGATGCAAACCATTCATCAATTCCAAAAATAGACAGGCCAGAGTTACATTTGCTGAAAAACACCTCATGAAGCCAGCTCAGTTCTGGAAAAGTATTCTATGGACAGATGAGACAAAGATCAACCTGTACCAGAATGATGGGAAGAAAAAAGTTTGGAGAAGAAAGGGAACGGCACATGATCCAAGGCACACCACATCCTCTGTAAAACATGGTGGAGGCAACGTGATGGCATGGGCATGCATGGCTTTCAATGGCACTGGGTCACTTGTGTTTATTGATGACATAACAGCAGACAAGAGTAGCCGGATGAATTCTGAAGTGTACCGGGATATACTTTCAGCCCAGATTCAGCCAAATGCCGCAAAGTTGATCGGACGGTGCTTCATAGTACAGATGGACAATGACCCCAAGCATACAGCCAAAGCTACCCAGGAGTTCATGAGTGCAAAAAAGTGGAACATTCTGCTATGGCCAAGTCAATCACCAGATCTTAACCCAATTGAGCATGCATTTCACTTGCTCAAATCCAGACTTAAGACGGAAAGACCCACAAACAAGCAAGACCTGAAGGTTGCGGCTGTAAAGGCCTGGCAAAGCATTAAGAAGGAGGAAACCCAGCGTTTGGTGATGTCCATGGGTTCCAGACTTAAGGCAGTGATTGCCTCCAAAGGATTCGCAACAAAATATTGAAAATAAAAATATTTTGTTTGGGTTTGGTTTATTTGTCCAATTACTTTTGACCTCCTAAAATGTGGAGTGTTTGTAAAGAAATGTGACAATTCCTACAATTTCTATCAGATATTTTTGTTCAAACCTTCAAATTAAACGTTACAATCTGCACTTGAATTTTGTTGTAGAGATTTCATTTCAAATCCAATGTGGTGGCATGCAGAGCCCAACTCGCCAAAATTGTGTCACTGTCCAAAGATTTCTGGACCTAACTGTATAGACAGATACACACATAGTGTTGTCCATTATTAACTGTAAAGTGTGAATATCAGTGTGATATCGGAGACCATCTGTTATCATCATTCTCTTTCAAGGAAACTTTTTAAGAAAGAAAACCCCTCGTTTTTTAGAAATTCCGTCACCGGTCCGCAGCGCACACAACGCCTTGCCTGGACGCCGCACTTGCTGGGAATCGCTTCACTTAATCTCAGTTATATCTTCAATATTTGCCGGTCACTAATGTTGTATTTAGAGTCAGTGAAAAGGGATAATGGGAGAAGGGCTCGTTGAGGGTAATTTTCTGCTATTAACTCAATTTGTGCTGTAGCAGAGGCGGCGCGGCGTGTGCAGTCACAGCCTCCATCAAAATATATTACCTTCACAAAAGCGCCGCCATTAAGTCCCAGCTAAGCGATAGTTATGCCATTTAGCTGACCAATTGTCCTGTCTGTTGCATCTCTGACCCCGGCTACCATCCCTCCTGGTGTCTCCTGCTGTCTCCTGCCTCAGCCGGCTCCTCGGGGGATTTATTTACAAGTATCAATGTACAGTAGTAGTTCTATATTATATTTAAAGGGGCTGCTCATTATCTTTGGACCTGGTGCGGTGATGCATTACATAGATTATACTGGGAATGGGTAACACTGTGCTTTTGTGGTGCCGCTGAAGGGGAGTCGAACATTTGCTGTCTGGTTCCCTCTCTCATTATGGCTGTGTACAGAATAGTTGTCACAGGTGACAGACAGTCTTGTGGTTTCGGGCCATAGAAGGTCACAGCGATTGGCTACGCAGAATGCTCCATGACTTACCATTGCTCCTGCGGTCAGTATACATGTGTATAGGTAGCTTTCCTGCTGGATTCATCTCTCCCTTTTGGACCCAGCAGGAGCTCGCCTTCCGTCCAGCTGCTGATCATCAGTATTCTCTTGGTGCTTAAGTAACCTTTCCTTCCCTGGACTGGTGCTGGTGATATTTTCAGTTCATTCAAGAATTGGTTGCAAGCAGGTGGCTTGTACTCCTCTGTTGTACCGTTGCTGACAACTTTGCTGAACTTCTACTTGTGTCATCTGTAGTCCATGCATTTTCCCCGTGTGTCCCCCTTGTGTCTTCCCTTTGTGTTTATTGGGGTTGACAAAGAGCTCATCCCACCCGTTTTCTATCTAGGGCTCAGCACTAGGGATACTTAGGGTCAAGTGTGGAAGCTATCTAGGGTGGTGAGGTACTCCAGGGACCAGCAGTAGGATTGGTCAGTGGTCACCATCTTACCTTTCTCTAGATGCAGGGTTTCCCTTCCATTTCACCGTTCGCTTGGCACTTCCCCGTACCTAGCGTGACAACAGGACTGTGACTGCAGAAAATAAAATAAAAAAAAAAAATAAAAATAATAAAAAAAACAAATAAAAAAAGAAAATAAACAAGATATTTTATTAAAGGGTTTGTCTAGTCTTCAGGAGTGTATTACTCCTCTGCCTCCCTGCCTATTTGAGCGCTGTGCTCCTTACCTAGAGAATCGGCCACCTCTTGATAGACTGCAGAGGTGGACAATAACCCAGGAGCAGTAAACTATAAAAGTAATAATCCCTCCATTCTTGAGAATGGTGAGAAACTTTAAAAAGATGTACCGGTAAATTGCAAAGTTATTGGATTTTACAAGGACTTTTGCAATTTCACCTGTTTAAGAGGGTGAGACAACCCCTTTAAATTTATTGTTCATTTTTTAATATTATTATATTACTATTATTACTATAATGCCTCATTGAGACCTGTTGAACAAAAAAATTCTCAAATTTCTTAAAAATGCCCTATATTATTAAATTTGCCTGACTACTATGTAATATCAGATATCTGCATTCAACCATGTGATGAAAATGGCCAAAGGGGATTAAAGCTGAATTAATATGTCTTTAGTATGGTCCTAGATGTTCCTATAATTATATAGGAGAGGCTAGGGTTAGTCAGGCAGGACATACACAGCCATTTATTAATTAGTGGTGACTGTGAACGCATATTGGTAGGGGGTTAACATTGCCTGGATGCCTCCCATCCCCCACACACAGAGAAATCAATAGGCAACAAAAGCAGGAGAATAAGCTCTCCACGGCGCAGCCTTGATCTGAAGTACGGGGCGCGTTCCTCGCTATATCCAAGGACCTTTGTGGGCGCTTTGTGTTGTCGTTCCGCCTGTCATTCAGCCTTGACATTTTTTTGTTCCTCACAATAATTCCATTATCGGTTCCATTCTCTCTGCATCTGATGCACCTGTGCCGAAAGTGAAGGATACGGAACAAAAACATCAAATATGAGACGCGCGATGAAGAATTTCTATGAGTAATAGAAAACATGCAACTTTTATAGACAGCGAATATGATAATGAAGGCTCGGGTCACATCCAGCTCGTCTTGTAGCTCCAGCACCCTCCGCGGAGAAGGCTACTCGAAATGTGTAGAAAAGTTTCACAGTAGATACATATCAGATAGACGAAAAGATACATAGTAGAGTTGGTACAAATCGATTCATACACCATGAAAGTTTTCTGTGTCCTCAGGACGGGAGAAGGAGAACTGCCTCTTACCTTTTGGCATCCGCGACTTTTCTTTTTGTTTGGCCAACCCGGCACGATGGCACAACTCAACAATGGTGTCATGCCAAGCCGGATAATTGTCTCACTAGGTACGGGGAAGTACAAAGCGAAAGGGAAGGGAAACCCTGTGTCTAGGAATGGGAAGATGGTGAGCCCTGATCAAACCTACCGCTGGTCCCTAACCGCCCTAGATAGATTCCACACCTATGCGCCAAGCCAGATACCTGACCCTATGTATCCCTAGTGCTGGACCCTAAATAGGGAATGGATGGGATGACCTCTTCGTCAACCTCACTAAACACTATAGAAGACACAAGGAGGACACACATGGAGAAATACATGAACTACTTATCTACAGATGACACAGGTAGACGTTCACAAAGTTTGCAGAAACGATACCACAGAGGAGTACAAGCCACCTGCTTGCAACCAAGGCTTGAATGAACTGAAAAATATTACCAGCCCCAGTCCAGGGAAGATGGGCGTATTTAAGCACCAAGATAATGCTGATGAACTGCAGCTGGGTGGAAGGCGAGCTCCTGCTGCGTCCAAAGTGGGGAGAGATGAATGCAGCAGCTATGCTACCTATACCAATGAATACTGACAGCAGGAATGATAGAAAGTCAGGGAGCATTCTGCTCAGCCAGACACTGTGACCTTCTATGGCCAGAAACCGAATGACTGTCACCTGTGACAATAATCAAAAGAAGAACTGCGAGTGCCAACAAGTAAAAGGCGGTATTCCCTCTCCTGTCCATTAGCCAAAGATCTCTGCTGCGTCCCATGGACTTTGCACCAATTCTGATAAGGGAAGAGTGCTACATTACCTATGTGTCAAGGAGGCTATTGGGCCACCAAGTTACTACGACATGGGTGAGTGAAAACTTTGCACATCTTTGATTTACTGCTGATTATCTAGATATGGCCAAAGTGGTAAGTAAAGTTGATAATGATGTTTTATCCTTTTTTTACAGGCTTTTTTATTTTGTGGAAATAGTAGGATATGCAAAAGTGCAGCCAAATGGATTGTCCCCTTCTCAATGACCATCTGTAACTTGTAGGCATATAGTAGACTTTCATTAACCAGGGGACAATTGTATCATTGAACATGAGTGATCAACCAAGACCAACCGTGATCAGATCACCAGTCATGGCTACCAAGAATGTTCACCGGCCATGAAGACCATCACAACCCATGATCACATCAAGCATCCATCACCATTGCCACTCATGTCACCCATCACAGAGTATTTGTGATTTTTGATGGTTATGTGTTAATTAATGAGTGCCCATCATGGATAGTAAAGGCGTTCAGGGATGATAAACATGGGTGGTGAAGTTAGCATGGGTTGCGGTGGTGTTTATAGGTGGCATGGAGATCATGGTAGATATCTGATCATGTGTGGTAATGCTGCTCATAAATGTTAAAAATGGGGGGCGGTGTGAGTATGGATGGTGATCATGAATGGTGAACCTGTTTAGTGATGGTAATTTTTGGATACTTATGGTGGTAATGGTTGGAGATGGCGTTCATGCACATTTTTAGTAAACATTGGCGGAGAGCTGATGTGAATATGGGTGATCATGGTTGCTAATCATGGATGGTGATAAGACCATGTATTGTGAACACGAATGGTGTTAATGGATGATGAATGAGTAGTTAGCCCCATCATTTGCATTGTATTAACAGATTTTGCTGTTTTTTTGTTTTGTTTTTTCATTAAATAATGTAAGGACGTGTTCACCACCTTTTTTTGCACTCAGAGGTCCCATTTCCTACCTTGGGATTCGGCAGCTGTTGAAAAAACGACATAGACCGCACATCCAAAAATTATTCATTGATCTAGTGCCGCTAGGCAAAAATGTATAAAACAGAACATGAGGTTCTTAGTTTAACATTATGATCAGACTGTATGAAGCCACTGCCACGTCACAGCGAAACTCTCAGTGGGTCCTCATGCGGCAACCACCGCCGCAACAACAGTGTACCAGCAGGACAGACGACCTGGTGCCCAACAGGACCCATGCTGCAAGGCTGAGCTCCCATGATTTTAGGCCACATTGGCCCACAGACAGAAAACCACCTTAACAATGGCTGCCACACAGCACCAACACTTGGTGAAAAGAGCTGGACACTCACCTTCCACAATCTCTCACACTGAACAGAGAGCAAAAATAGATGGAACCCCGTCTCCTGCTCATTAAAAATGCCTGTGCCAATGGGAGTAGAGCTGGTCCATGTAAAAGAAAAACAGAGAGGGACAGACTGCAAAAGGGGTTCCATCTCTTTTTGCTTTCACCAAGTGTTGGTGCTATGTGGTGGCCCTTGTTGCTGTGGCTTGGTACCTGTGGGACAGTGTGGCCTGGAGTCATGGAGACTGAACCTTGTAGCATGGGTCCTGTGAGGCACTGGGTCACCTGTCCTGCTGGTGCACTGTCGCTGCAGTTGTGGTTGGCGCATGACGTGGCGCATGACGCTGCTCCTTTAAGGCTATTAAGTTAGGGACCCACTCAGAGGTGACATAGTAGTGGCTTCATACAGTCTGATCAGAATGTTAAACTAAAGGCCGCTTTACACGCTGCGACATCGCTAATGCGAACTCGTTGGGGTCACGGAATTGGTGACGCACATCCGGCCGCATTAGCGATGCCGTTGCGTGTGACACCGATGAGCGATTTTGCAATGTTGCTAGAACGTGCAAAATCGCTCATCGGTGACATGGGGGTCCATTCTCAAATATCGTTACTGCAGCAGTAACAAAGTTGTTCCTCGTTCCTGCGGCAGCACACATCGCTCCGTGTGACACCGCAGGAGCGAGGAACCTCTCCTTACCTGCCTCCCGGGCACAATGCGGAAGGAAGGAGGTGGGCTGGATGTTACGTCCCGCTCAGCTCCGCCCCTCCGCTGCTATTAGACGGCCGCTCAGTGACGTCGCTGTGACGCCGCACGGACCGCCCCCTTAGAAAGGAGGCGGTTCGCCGGTCACAGCGACGTCGCTAGGAAGGTAAGTATGTGTGACGGGTCTAGGCGATGTTGTGCGCCACGGGCAGCGATTTGCCCGTGTCGCGCAACAAATGGGGGCGGGTACCCACACTAGCGATATCGGGACCGATATCGCAGTGTGTAAAGCCCGCTTAAGACCCTCATGTTCTCTTTTATAATTTTTTGCCTAGCGGTATTGGATCAATGGATAATTTTACAATGTGTGAATTAGAACCTCTGAGTACAAAAAAAAATAAAAAATCCTTACATTATTTAAAAACAAAAACAGCAAAACTTGTTAATACAGTGCAAATGATGGGGTTAATACAGTCTGATCCGAACGTTAAATAGGTGTTTCACTACTCCGCGGTAATGGCCACATCTCTGAAAAACTAATAGTGAAGGTTTTTTCTAAATACCTTTTTCAGCCAATTCTGCCTCTGAGCGGTGCTATTGTGGTCCGTTCATCCCCATGAAGTGACCCCCTGGGCTCCGTGACCTCTGAGATGCGGTGATGTCACATTAACTTCCAGTTGACCCGACATCACCGTCGCCGGTCCCAATCTCCGTGAGTGACTGAGCTGTTGGTGGCGTTTCACCGCTCGTCACAGCCCAGCATCGCTCCTGCTTGAGGAAGTAAGCAGGAAGATGCTGAGCTGTCATAAGTGGTAAAACCAGCCCACAGCCCAGTCACTCAGGAAGACTGGGGACGCCTCGGTAATGTCGGGTCAACTGGAAGTTGACATGATATAACCGAATCTCAGAGGTCATATAGACTGGGGGTCTCTGCATGGGGATGAGCGGACCGCAATAGCGCCGCTCACAGGCAAAATTAGCTGAACAAGGTATTTAGAAAAAGCCTTCCCTATCAGTTTTACAGGGATGTGGTCACTATTGAAGAGTAGAGAACCCCTTTAAACTAAGAACCTCATGTTCAGTTGCATAATTTTTGCCTAGCAGCACCAGATCATTATCTGATTTTTGCATGTGCGGTCCATGCCTTTTTCTACAGATCTGGCATTTCCTACTGATCATCAAGTCTAATTGGGCCACATACACACGTGGTCAAAATTGTTGGCACCCCTCGTAAAATGATAGAAAAACCCACAATGGTCACAGAAAGACTCTGACAAAAGTAATAATGAATAAAAAGCTATGAAATGAACAAATGAAAGTCAGACATTGCTGCTTTTCTGCTTCCACAGAATTAAAAAAAACAACTCCTGAAATAGGCCTGGACAGAAATGATGGTACCCCTGAAAATAATGTAACAAAAAGGACATGTTCAATCAAAGTGTGTCCACTAATTAACATCACAGGTGTCTACAATCTTGTAATCAGTCAGTGGGCTTGTATATAGGGCTACAGATACTCACTATGCTGTTTGGTGACATGGTGTGTACCACACTCAACATGGACCAGAGGAAGAAAAGGAAAGAGTTGTCTCAGGAGATTAGAAAGAAAATTATAGACAAGCATGTTAAAAGGTAAAGGTTATAAGACCATCTCCAAGCAGCTTGATTTTCCTGTGACTACAGTTGCACATATTATTCAGAAATCTAAGATCCATGGGACTGTAGCCAACCTCCCTGGACGTGGCAGCAGGAGGAAAATTGATGCCAAATCAAAGAGGCGGATAATACAAATGGTAACAAAAGAGCCCAGAAAAACGTCTAAAGAGATTAAAGGGGAACTTCAAGCTCAAGGAACATCAGTATGAGATCGCACCATCAGTCATTGTTTGAGCCAAAGTGGACTTCATGGGAGACAACCAAGGAGGACACCATTGTTGAAAAAAAATCATAAAAAAAGCCAGACTGGAATCGCCAAACTACATGTTGATAAGCCACAAAGCTTCTGGGAAAAAGTCCTATGGACAGATGAGAGAAAAATGGAACTTTTTGGCAGGGCACATCAGCTCACAGACGGAAAAATGAAGCAAATCAAGAAAATAACACTGTACCTACTGTGAAACATGGAGGAGGCTCTGTTATGTTCTGGGGCTGCTTTGCTGCATCTGGCACGGGGTTTTTGAATCTGTAAAGGGTACAATGAATTCTCAAGACTATTAAGAGATTCTAGAGAGAAATGTGCTGCCCAGTGTCAGAAAGCTTGGTCTGAATCGCAGGTCATGGGTCTTGCAACAGGATAAGGACCCAAAACACAGCTAAAAACACCCATGAGCTCCGATTTTGCTGTAAATAAACAGCAAAGTTGCAGACAAGTGACCTGCCAAGTGAGACTTTCATTCAAGTCTAGTTGGTTGCGTGTGACCAGCGACAGAAAATTCAACACATTTGGAAACATTTTCATGTTACAATGTGTCACTGCGATTTCAAGGTCACTGTATAGCCCTAGACTAATGTGGAAGAGTTTTGTAATATATGACCATATGTAATAGACCATCCATCTAGTCCTGTCCTCTCCAGAAAAAAGGAATTTTTCTGCCAATTTTAATATAATCTTCCCCATTAAAAGAAAGATATCAAGAAAAGACAAATATTATTCTATTTTCTTAACAAAAAGATAAATATAGCATTTTATTAACACTTTTTGCACCAACAAAAGTGACACTGTCCAACTTTATCATTAACACAGCGAAAGCCTCGGTCACATTTCACATCACTTTTAGGCACAAAGCAAACAAAAAAAAATACGTTTCTTTTTTATTTTATTTTTTTTTTTTTAAAATATTTCAAGGCCTTGAATATTTTTGCATTTTTTTTTAAATTTATTTTTGCCCTTGGAATAGTTCAAGGTCGATATTGCAGTAGCAGGGCCTCCAATCACAAACACGGTACAACGGACGGAATAAAAAGGGCTCACACTAACACACATAGAAGCGTTGTCAGATGTTTGTGGAGATAAGCGGCGTCGTGATGAAGCGGCTCACGTGGCGATGATGGATGCGTTACCGTTTGGTCTCAAGCACCAGCTCTATGCAATTCTAAATAGTTGGTTTAACGTAATGTTAACCCTGCAAGTGATGGCGGAAGTTATTGCTTGGTGTCGATTAAAAATGTAAATAAATTGCTATGAAAACTCTATTGTAAATATTTGGTAATTGCAATAAAAATATTTGTCTTACTATACGTTGCATGGTGGGGGCATATAATAATGTGAATGGGTGGCCATAATCATGTCAGTGGGTGGCCATAATCAAGTCAGTGGGTGGCCATAATCAAGTCAGTGGGTGGCCATAATAAGGTCAGTGGGTGGCCATAATCAGGTCAGTGGGTGGCCATAATCAGGTCAGTGGGTGGCCATAATCACGTCAATGGGTGGCCATAATCACGTCAGTGGGAGGCAATAATCACGTCAGTGGGAGGCAATAATCACGTCAGTGGGTGGCCATAATCACGTCAGTGGGTGGCCATAATCCCGCCAGTGGGTGGCCATAATCCCGCCAGTGGGTGGCCATAATCAGGTCAGTGGGTGGCCATAATCAGGTCAGTGGATGGCGATAATCAGGTCAGTGGGTGGCCATAATCACGTCAATGGGTGGCCATAATCACGTCAATGGGTGGCCATAATCCCGTTATTGGGTGGCCATAATCACGTCATTGGGTGGCCATAATCACATCAGTGGTTGGCCATAATCACATCAGTGGTTGGCCATAATCACGCCAGTGGTTGGCCATAATCCCGTCAGTGGGTGGCCACAATCCAGTCAGTGGGTGGCCACAATCCCGTCAGTGGGTGGCCACAATCCCGTCAGTGGGTGGCCACAATCCCGTCAGTGGGTGGCCACAATCCCGTCAGTGGGTGGCCACAATCACGTCAGTGGGTGGCCACAATCCCGTCAGTGGGTGGCCACAATCCCGTCAGTGGGTGGCCACAATCACGTCAGTGGGTGGCCATAATCATGTCAGCGGGTGGCCATGGTCCTCTTTCTTTCTGCAAACTCTTCTTTGCAAGTGTACAATGTCGCAGCAGCGCCACCACTGTTGAAATGAAGCATTACATGGTGAATCCTGAAATCAATCAGCTGTCTGTGCAATACACCAATGTTCTGGATCCTCCAGAGAGAAAGTAAGGACGGTTTCACACATCCAATGTTCATAGACTGAGTATGGACCGCCATGTCCAGACCGGCTGAGGGTCTCATAATCCAAACCCATCAGCTTCATAGACATACATGAGCCTGCTGAGTTCAGATCAGGAGATCTGTGGCCGATCCAGACATCGAGGTTTGTACTCTTGTACTCGGACGGGAATGTTGGACTTGTTAAACCCACCTAGGTGTGAAATGCTTTTAGTAGTTGCTCTTTTCCTTAGATAAGGGGAATCAGTCAGCAGGTTTTCTTTTTTTTTGTTGCTATGTAATCTGAGAGCATGATGATGTAGGAGCAGAGACCCTGATTCCAATAATGTGTCACTTACTAGGCTGTGTGCTGTTGTGTGTCAATGCAATCAGTGTTTTATCAGCAGGAGATTATCATTTCAGTACTAGGAGGCATGAGACACCTAGTAGTTGCTCTTTCCCTTGGATAAAGGGAATTAGCCAGCAGGTTTATTTTTTGATATGTAGTCTGAAAGCATGACGATGTAGAGGAAGAGACCCTGATTCCAATAATGTGTCACTTACTAGGCTGTGTGCTGTTGTGTGTCAATACAATCGGTGTTTTATCATCAGAAAATTATCACTTCACGACTAGAAGGCATGCAACGCCTAGTAGTTACTCTTTCCCTTGGATAAAGGGAATCAGTCAGCAGTTTTTTTTGCTATCTAATCTGAGAGCATGATGATTTAGGGAAAGAGACTCTGATTCCAATAAAGTGTCACTTACTAGGCTGTGTGCTGCTGTGTCAATACAATCAGTGTTTTATCAGCAGGAGATTATCATTTCAGTACTAGGAGGCATGAGACACCTAGTAGTTGCTCTTTCCCTTAGATAAAGGGAATCAGCCAGCAGGTTTATTTTTTGCTATGTAGGCTGAAAGCATGAGGATGTAGGGGAAGAGATCCTGATTCCAATAATGTGTCACTTTCTAGGCTGTGTGCTGTTGTGTGTCAATAAAATCAGTGTTTTATCATCAGACAATTATCACTTCATGACAAGGAGGCATGCAACGCCTAGTAGTTGCTCTTTCTCTTGGATAAAGGGAATTAGTCAGCAGTTTTTTTTGCTATGTAATCTGAGAGCATGATGATTTTTAGGGAAAAAGACTGATTCCAATAATGTGTCACTTCTAGGCTGTGTGCTGCTGTGTCAATACAATCAGTGTTTTATCAGCAGGAGATTATCACTACAGGACTAGGAGGCATGAGACACATAGTAGTTGTTGATCTTTCCCTTAGATAAAGGGAATCAGTCAGCAGTTTTGGTTTTTTGTTTTTTTTTGCTATGTAATCTAAGAGTATGATGATGTAGGGGCAGAGACTCAGATTCCAATAATGTGTCACTTACTAGGCTGTGTGTCAGGGTTTTACCAGCAGGAGATTATCACTACAGGACTAGGTGTCTGGTGCTTCCTAGTCCTCCTGCTCTGTGTAACTCCGCCCCCACCACTGATTGGCCGCTGTCAGTGTACAGTGGGCACAGAAAGCTGCCAATCAGTGGTGTGGATGGAGTTATACAAAGCTCAGTATTCTGAGAACTGCTAAATCCACAGCAGAGAAAACTGTGATTGTATCAGAATTACAGCATGCAGACCAGCAAGTGACACAAAGTCTCAGTCCATTTCTTCATGCTGCTCTCAGATAACATAGCAAAAATCTGCTGACAGATTCCCTATAACTGATATAGATTGTAAGTGAAAAAACACCCATTGGTGAAGTCCAAAGCAAAAAATTTCTATGGCTGCGTTCACATGTTGCAGCTGTAGTTGGGAGTCAACAAAACCATGCACCAGTCACCTCAATTTTCTAAAATTGCAACAAAAATCTGCATCTCGGCTTTAATTTTGGGAACTCCAGAGTTTGAGAAGAAACTCCGGACCCTTAAAAATATTTTGGCTTGTACCGGTATCTTGGTGATCGGCTGCAGTGCTGCCCTAAGGAAACATAGAACAACACGAGTGGTTCAAGATAAAACCACTACCTCCAGTGCCCCCCGCCTGGGTGAACCCACAAAAAGAGATTTGGAATGTAGAGCAACAATAAATTGGGCAAGAATAGGATGGAAAAGGTGTAAAAATCAGGAAACGTGCTCACCTGAAGAACTACTGAAGAAACATGAAACGGCTGAAGCAGCCCCACGGTGAAATAAATGCCGAACAACTGGAGAGAAGGGGTTAATCCGCGCTGTCGTCATAATGGAAGCCAAGGAGAACAGATCCAGGATAGTGTTTTATTGTCAACGCGTTTCGGAGTAAAAACAACTTCTTCAGGGGATTGTCCTGAAGGAGAAGTTGTTTTTACTCCGAAACGCGTTGACAATAAACAGTTACCCTGGATCTGTTCTTCTTGGTCTCCATTCTCATGGAAGCACGGATTAACCCCTCGGGTTGTTCAGCATAACAAGATATTTGGAAATGATTTTATCTAAACCAGAAACAACCCTTTAAAGGGAACCTGTCACCAGATTTGGTGACTATAAGCTGCGGCCACCACCAGTGGGCTCTTATATACAGCATTCTAACATCCAGTATATAAGAGCCCAGGCCGCTGTGTAGAATATAAAAATCACTTTATAATACTCACCTAAGGGGCGATGCGGACTGGTCGGATGGGTGTCTCCGTTCTCCAGCACCGGTGCCTCCTCTTTCGTCCATCTTTGTCCTCCTTCTTCTGAAGGCTGGGTGCATGACGCGTCCTACGCCATCCATACTACCTGGCATCGAGGTCCTGCGCAGGCGCACTTTGAGGGCAGATCAAAGTATTGTAGTGCGCATGCGTGGGACCTCAATGTCGGCCTTTGTGGATGATGTAGGACGCGTCATGCACACAGCCTTCAGAAGAAGGAGGACAAAGATGGCCGAAAGTGGAGGTGTTGGTACCGCAGAACGGAGACTCCCGGAGGCACCGCCCCTTAGGTGAGCATTATAAAGTGATTTTTACGTTGTACACAGCGGCCTGGGCTCTTATATACAGCATGTTAGAATGCTGTATATAAGAACCCACTGGTGGTGGCCGCAGCTTATAGTCACCAAATCTGGTGACCGGTTCCCTTTAAGTCTCCAGAAACTCAGTTCAGACCGGCTGTGGATTTTGAACACTAGTTCTGCATCATCAATTGTATAAAAACAAACAAAAAAATAAACAAACTAAAAAATAAAGAAAAATATTACCTATATCTATCTAGAAAAAAATAATAGAAAGAACAGCAATAAAAATATAATAAATAACAGTACATAGTAACAATAAAATGTACCGAAATAAAAAAAAAATCTCTTTCTCTCTGTATATAATAAGTAATTCATTTATCATAAATCAGTATCTTAGAGTTATTTTTTCCTTGTCATATAAATCCCTAAAACTTGTTTCATTGATATTTATGAGAGTTTATTGAAAGCATTGGTGTTCCTTGAATTCTTATCTCCCTGAATATTCAGTCATTGACTTTTAAGGTTACATAGACTTTTGAGAAAAGGGCAGTGCCAGGGGCGGACATATCATTAGTGCAACCTGTGCATCCCCACAGGGGCCTAAGAGGTTGGGGGGCCGATTTCTATTTCCAAAACAGGTGGAATTGTGAATTTTGATGAGTTATTGGACTGAAAAGAGTCATACACTGTTCTTGCACAGGGGCCCATTTCTGTCTGTGTCAGCACTGTACATTTATTGGATCAAAGGGGCGCGTTGATACCCTTAGGGGCGCGTTGATACCATTAGGGGCGTGTTGATACCATTAGATCTTATTTAAATCAACGCCCTATTTATATATTTATGGCTTTTTAAACAAATATGGAGAACATGAAAGTGCAACAGTCATAATATAGATGTCCAATATCTACGAGATATGTGGATATATCGGTAATACAGTACAGACCAAAAGTTTGGACACACCTTCTCATCTCTAGAACAACTGTTAAGAGGAGACTTTGTGCAGCAGCCTTCATGGTAAAATAGCTGCTAGAAAACCACTGCTAAGGACAGGCAACAAGCAGAAGAGACTTGTTTGGGCTAAAGAACACAAGGAATGGACATTAGACCGGTGGAAATCTGTGCTTTGGTCTGATGAGTCCAAATTTGAGATCTTTGGATCCAACCACCGTGTCTTTGCAGAAAAGGTGAACGGATGGACTCTACATGGCTGGTTCCCACCATGAAGCATGGAGGAGGAGGTGTGATGGTGTGGGGGGGGCTTTGCTGGTGACACTGTTGGGGATTTATTCAAAATTGAAGCATACAGAACCAGCATGGCTACCACAGCATCTTGCAGCGGCGTGCTATTCCATCCGGTTTGCTTTTAGTTGGACCATCAATTATTTTTCAACAGGACAATGACCTCAAACACACCTCCAGGCTGTGTAAGGGCTATTTGACTAAGAAGGAGAGTGATAGGCTGCTACGCCAGATGACCTGATCTCCACAGTCACCAGACCTGAACCCAATCGAGATGGTTTGGGTTGAGCTGGACCGCAGAGTGAATGCAAAAGGGCCAACAAGTGCTAAGCATCTCTGGGAACTCCTTCAAGACTGTTGGAAAACCATTTCCGGTGACTACCTCTTGAAGCTCATCAAGAGAATGCCAAGAGTGTGCAAAGCAGCAATCAAAGCAAAAGGTGGCTACTCTGAAGAACCTAGAATATAAGACATATTTTCAGTTGTTTCACACTTTTTTAAGTATTTCATTCCACATGTGATAATTCATAGTTTTGATGTCTTCAATGTGAATCTACAATTTTTAGAGTCATGAAAATAAAGAAAACTTTTTGAATGAGAAGGTGTGTCCAAACTTTTGGTCTGTACTGTATATTACCCTTCTTTTATTCGGACGATAATTAGGTTTTTGGTTTAGAGGAATAAAGGATGGACCCGATAAAAGAATTGGAACTGGATGTATCAGTCATGTCATATAGCAACTCTGCTGCTCTGCCAATGCTCTGGACAATCCTCAACTACATCAACTTTTTGAGATACTCCACCCAAAAACAAATTATTTTGTATAATATCATCTAGCTACATATGTATAGAGGTAAAATTCCCTTATTTAATCCCAGTTTTAATATATCTTTACATAAAATGGGTCACTACTAGTTAAATGGAATCATTGTATCTACCCAGTAAGGAAGGTGCTCATATGTATCATATAGTTTATATGTCAAAAAATACCTGTTTGTATATGTATATATAGGAGGAAAATATTCACATTTGTGTCGAGCCGTAGAGTACATATCATGTCTTATCCTCCATAGCCATCGTTTGATTGTTTTGCCAAAAACGAAGAAGATATTAATACAAAATGTATCGGATCCGATCGGCTGGTAACCCTTGTGTTTCCTTAACATTTTGAGTCGGTTCCAAAAACGTTTCCTGAGTCATTCAACTTTTACAAATTCAAGATGAGCTCGGTGGGTTTGTTCCTCGACGTCGATTTGGAGGAAGAAATGTTTTGTAGGTCCCCGTTGATTTCTTAGAGGCTCGATAGACCCTTTTATGAAACCTTGGCAGGCGTTTGGCATCTTCCATGGGTCGACTTGAAGCGGTTTATGGCTGGTTGTTCGATCTTGAAACGCAAAGGACTTGGTCTTGGTCAAAAGTTTCAGATGTGCTATGTCTAACTGTGCTTTGAACGACTAGCGGAGATACTGCATCTATATGGTCCAGGAAAGTAAAATCCAGATGATGGCGAATGATCAGGCAACCCATACAAATAGTACTCGTCATTGTCACAGCATGATCTGCACTTGATGGATGTGTGTGCTATACATGATCCTGACCAACACTTTGTGCAAACACCACAATGATTTTTTTTTTTAATCACAGACACTATGAAAAATAACTATCTACTGCGGGAATTGTTAAGAGGTGAAGCTTCCATCGTGATATGACTCCTGTCCTTCTTCTTGTACAAATTCTTCTCTTTTTTCCCAGCCGTTGGGCCAGCCGCTGTTCACCTGCGTGGTGGCTCCGTAGGACTTTGTGTTGCTGTAGTTGATGTAATTCTGACCAATGTCCTCGGTTTCTTCGGCAAGTTCATCTTCATGGATGAAGCCACACTTCTCGTCGCTGGTCTGCTCGGGGTCTGCCCATGGCTGTTTTTCACCAGAGGCAAAAATACCGTAGAATATAACTCCACCGTAATGGACGAGTGCTGCTATCAGGAAGACGTATTGCCATTCTTCACGCGTCTGGGGGAGAAAGAAAATGGTCAGAAATCTTGTAGTACATATTTGCATCGCATATTCTTTCTGGGACCTCAGCTGCTAAAAGGGGTTGTCCCCTATTCCTTGGCCTAATTACAGCAAGGAAACAATGTCACTTTCCAGCATAATTGACAGTTTGCTCAGTACAGGAACTCATGTTGTCTGTTGTCTGCTCATTGTTTAGAGACCCGTCATAGAAAAAGGAAAGGATTCACAGAAAAAGAGTCCCATTGGCACAAACATATAACTATTTATACCTGTTAATTTAGGATACATAGTCTTAAATCCTAAGTAGTGGAGGAAGCCACATTTCTAATAGTGGAGGATCCAAAGTCTCATGCATGGGCTCCAATAGCGGAGGATGCATGGGCTCCAATAGAGGAGGATGCATGGGCTCCAATAGAGGAGGATGCCTGGGCTCCAATAGCGGAGGATGCCTGGGCTCCAATAGCGGAGGATGCATGGGCTCCAATAGAGGAGGATGCATGGGCTCCAATAGAGGAGGATGCATGGGCTCCAATAGAGGATGCATGGGCTCCAATAGAGGAGGATGCCTGGGCTCCAATAGCGGAGGATGCCTGTGCTCCAATAGCGGAGGATGCATGGGCTCCAATAGAGGAGGATGCATGGGCTCCAATAGCGGAGGATGCATGGGCTCCAATAGCGGAGGATGCATGGGCTCCAATAGCGGAGGATGCCTGGGCTCCAATAGCGGAGGATGCCTGGGCTCCAATAGCGGAGGATGCATGGGCTCCAATAGAGGAGGATGCCTGGGCTCCAATAGCGGAGGATGCCTGTGCTCCAATAGCGGAGGATGCATGGGCTCCAATAGAGGAGGATGCATGGGCTCCAATAGCGGAGGATGCATGGGCTCCAATAGCGGAGGATGCATGGGCTCCAATAGAGGAGGATGCCTGGGCTCCAATAGCGGAGGATGCCTGGGCTCCAATAGCGGAGGATGCCTGGGCTCCAATAGCGGAGAATGCATGGGCTCCAATAGCGGAGGATGCATGGGCTCCAATAGCGGAGGATGCATGGGCTCCAATAGCGGAGGATGCATGGGCTCCAATAGCGGAGGATGCATGGATTCCAATAGCGGAGGATGCATGGACTCCAATAGCGGAGGATGCATGGACTCCAATAGCGGAGGATGCATGGACTCCAATAGCGGAGGATGCATGGACTCCAATAGCGGAGGACTCCAGTCGTGGAGGAAGCTTGGGCTCCAGTCGTGGAGGAAGCTTAGTCTCCAGTCGTGGAGGAAGCTTGGTCTCCAGTCGTGGAGGAAGCTTGGGCTCCAGTCGTGGAGGAAGCTTGGGCTCCAGTTGTGGTGGAAGCTTGGACTCCAGTCGTGGAGGAAGCTTGGACTCCAGTCGTGGAGGAAGCTTGGACTCCAGTCGTGGAGGATGCATGAACTTCAATAGTGAAGGATGCATGAACTTCAATAGTGAAATATGCAAAGCCTCAAATATTGAAGGATGCAAGGTCTCCAAGGTCTCCCATAGTGCAGGATACAAAGTTTCCACTAATGCAGGAGACATGTTCTCCCATAATGCTGGAGGTAGAGTCTCCCATAGGTTGAGCTTGAGTGTTTGCAATCTGATCTGGTGCACTTTATATTCATCATTCTATGTTTAGTTTGCTGGTGTATTTTACTGTCTGTATTTTGAAGTTTAGTCAATAGACTTTAGATGTCCCCAATCATCAGGAACAAATGACTGTAAAATTAGAACGAGTCCAAAATAAAAAAAGAACAATTGCCGTTTTCACCACTGTACTCTGAAAAATATGTTCTTTTGATTTCAAAAATTGCATAATGATTAATTAATTAATATTAATTAATTGATAATAATAATTAAGACGGAAAGACCTTGGGATATGGATGGATGGTCAAGTGAAGGAGAGATCTAAAAGGTCAATCTGGGGTCTCATTATATATGTTGACGTAATCTGGGCTGATACAGAACAAACCCGATCTTGGGAGAAGTCCTACCAATAATTCAAGAATATTCTAAGACATTCATCAGAACCAAATGCTACTCAGAACACGATGAGCTATAGTTGTAGCCCGCCTTACGTTGCAGTGTACATTGTTGCTGCCCACAACACCAAAACCCCCTGACCAACAACTTCTTGAGTTCCAGCCTTGTCATAGCCATGAAGACTGTCTTCCAGTAACGAGGAACGTAGATGTATTGGGTGACAGAGTTCTGACATCTACGGGTCTGGAAGTCCAGAGAAAACCGCGCTAATTACGGGGAATCTCTAAATTCTTGACGTCCTCATTGATGCCGCGGTTCAGCCTCATGCTCTTTATTCCATTCATTGTTCTGCAGATGACAGTTACGTAAGTTCTAATAAGCGTTGGCTGCTGATCCGTGTTCCTCTGCTCTCAGCATGATTTCTCCTCAGTTAATTAAAACCTTATGACTCCCCTGGTCACTCGAGGATCGGGGGGCTTGCATTCGGGCTTCTATTTATAGCTGACGTGCCTGGAGGCTTAGACTAAGGTCTTTCACTCTGAACCTTTCCAAAGAACACAGGAACAGCAATGAAGTCAAGAAATGTTTAATAGGAACCTACTTTGTTCTTAGTCATGGCTCCGACGATCAGCGGACACACCATTCCAGACAGGGTGCCAACGCCGTTAGAAATTCCCATCAGAATACTGGCGTAACGGGGAGCGATATCAAGGTGATTGACATTGAAGCCTATGAACAGCGCACGAGAAAAAATACAAACAATGACATGGAGAATGCAATGGACGCGTAATCACTGCAAAAAGATACATTGTGCAACTTTGTGTCATACAGTATTTACCGAACATTTAAAACTCATTCTTTGCAGTCGGTAAATAGAAACATTCTCATTTAGTAACAAACTGCTGTTACTTCTCACAGCTGAGATTTGATACATTATATCCAGTTTAGACAAAACCATTTTTTGGAGCCTTTAAAGGGAATCTGTCACCACTTTGACCTTTTTAAAGGGAACCTGTCACCAATTTTTTGCCCTATAAGCTGCGGCCACCACCACCGGGGTCTTATATACAGCACTCTAACATGTTGTATATAAGAGCCCAGGCCGCTGTGAGAACATAAAAAACACTTTATAATACTTACCTAACGGTCGCGCAGTGGGCCTAATGGGCGCCTCTGTTGTCCAGCGCCGCCTCTTTCGGACATCTTTGTCCTCCTTCTTCTCTAGCCGCGGTGCATGACGGGTCCGACATCATCCACACTCGCCGGCATTCAGGTCCTGAGCAGGGCAGATCAAAGTATTGTAGTGCGCATGCGCGGGACCGGTGAGTGTGTATGACGTAGACGTGTCATGCACACAGGCTTCAGAAGAATGATGAAGATGGCCGAAAGAGGCGGCGCCGGCACCGGAGAACGGAGCCCATTAGGCCCACTGAGCGACCGTTAGATAAGTATTATAAAGTGTTTATGTTCACACAGCGGCCTGGGCTCTTATATACAGCATGTTAGAATGTGGTGGTGGTGGCCGCAGCTTATAGCCGTCAAAAAAGTGGTGACAGGTTCCCTTTAAATTGTTAATATGGACATACAGGTTATAGAATGCTAAAAAAAAGCCATACCTTTATGTCTCACGTCAGATGCCTCGTTGTTGAAATATCATCTTTTATCATTTCATGTAAATGAGCTCTTCCAGGCTATGGGGATGGATGCTGCCTAGAAGATAACTCCGCCTCCAGTGCTTATTTTAAATAAAAGGGGCGTTACCAGTGTGATGTGTGCGATCAGACCACAGCTGCGGGGGGAGGGCCGGCGCTGTGGAGGGGAGGGAGGGATTTATCTCCCTCTCTCCTCCGTTGCCAGCTATTGCGATTCACGTCCTGCACTCGCGGAACACCAGTGTACTGCGAGTGCAGTGCGATTTTTCTCTCGTCCCATAGACTTGAATGGGTGCGAGTGAAACAGGATCACATTACACTTGCAGCATGCTGCGACTGTTTTCTCGGTCAGATTAGGGCTCAGAGAATAATCGCTCATGGCAGCTGGCCCATAGGGTAATATTAGTCCGAGAGGAATGTGATGTTTTATCGCATTCCACTCGCTCCGTTTTTCTCGCCGTGTGTCCTAGGCCTCAGCCTCCAGCTTGCAGGCAGACAGTGTTGCACCATTGCTGCAATGAAGCAGAGCTCAGACAGCTGCAAAAAATGTGTTTGAAAGAAGACACATTTCATCATTTCTCCTGTTCTGGGTCAGTTACTTGTCTCACACTGGTAACGCCCCTTTTATTTAAAATATGCACTGGAGGCGGAGTTTTTTTCCAGGCAGCATCCGCCCCATAGCCTGGAAGACCTCATTTACATAAAGTGAAAAAAGATATTTCAACAACGAGGCATCTGATATGAGACATAAAGGTATGGCTATTTTCAGCATTTTATAACAGTTTAAAAAGGTCAGAGTGGTGACACATGCCCTTTAAGATCGGAAAGTTGTAGAATATTTCAGTCCTGATGATAACACTTCCTGTTCTAGTTGCTCAGAGATATCTTTGTGACTATGAACTCTTAATAACCCATCTGATCTCTTCTTCCCTTTACTTATCTGTGCTAGAAAAATACAAATATTAATTCTTAATGGTTACTATAACACTAAGCATCACTATGGTTAAACTGGGCTTGATGGCAGAGACAAGAAGTGTTGACATAGGGACAGAGAAGTCAAACTATGATGGCTTGAGAGAATATTTGCCTTATATAAGGTTTAAGTATATGGCTAGGGCATGCCAAAACATTAACGCTAGTGGGGGACTGACTCTGATCTACCTCCATAGCTTCCGAGGCTGCAGGAGCTGAAGACCCCTCGGCTTTTTTCTTTCCCCATGGTGCTGCTGACCATGTGCAACAAAATACTTTTAAAATTAGGAGGATCGATGGGTGACCTGGCAATCAGCAAGTGATCAAGTCTTCAAAAATTAGGTTTCTGATTTTTGGGGATAAAAACAGGTTTTCCAATGTTAGAAAAATGGACCTCAAATATTTCCTGTACTGTCAAATAATAAAATCAGTCAGTGGTCACCGTTTCCAGGTCCGGACCTGGTTCTCCACCTCTGCTCAGGGGTCAGTTTTGGCTGCAACAGCAGAGTCACATTGACAGCTCATATCAGCGCTGCAGCCAATCACCAAGCTCAGCTGTTTGACCTGTCGCGGGCGGAGGAGGGGACGCTGCGCTCTCCCACTGCTCGGGTCCGGCCGCGGCTGCTGCGGCTGCTACTGCTCGGCGGTGGCTCGAGCGGTGGGCCGGATCCCGGGGACTCGAGCGGCGTTCCTCGCCCGTGAGTGAAAAGGGGATTTGATTGGATGGTGGGGATTTGGTTATTGTCCGTGACGCCACCCACGGTTGTGGTGATATTGGTGACACCACCGCTGCTCTAGACGGGGATCCCGGGAGCGGTGACAGGGAGCAGCTTTGTTGTTAGTTCTCCCCTCCATGGGTAGGGGGTTGGTTGTCCCGGGGCCCGGTGATGGGGTAGGGATGGATGACAGGCGGGTCACAGGGCCTGGTGAGGTGCAGGGTCTGGTGAGGTGCAGGGTCGCGGGGGCAGCGCTGTGCCGCATGGCACAGTGGTACTCACTCAGCCAATGATGAGGACACAGTTCTCGGTAAAACACACGGCTGGATGGACGGGTCCCACAGACGGCTGCAGTGTTGTCTCTCCCGGCAGGTTGGTGGTGACTGCCTTTCCCTGCACCTATATACTGTAAACGGTTCCAATGGGTTCCCACTGGTAACCCGCTCCCCGGCTTGGATGTGGGCCGGAGGAGCCCCTTTTGCCCGCAGGCTCTGGCCCTGGGAACTTTAGCCTTGGCGGTGAGTGTGTTTCCCTCTCACGGTTGGACTGTTGCCTTCTGTCGGGACTTGGCTGCTGGGAAACCCAGGAGGTTCCCTTCGCTGACGGATTTGGCAAATTCACGGCGACTCCTAGCCTTGCCGGGGTCCGTAAGCCCCTGCCAGATGGTGCTGACTTCTCTTTGTGTACCGGTCCGGTACCGCCGGGCCACCGCCCGTCCACGGTCTTTACGGTAAACTCCGATAGGCCACTCCTGCAGACGGTCACCACCGTCTGCCAACCTTGCTGATCCGTCCGGGCCACACACCCGGACCAACTTCAGTCTGCTCACTTGCCACTTTCCTTCCTTCCACTTTCCACTCTCAAACTGATCTGTCTACTTTTCCCGCCTCCAGGACTGTGAACTCCTTGGTGGGCGGGGCCAACCGCCTGGTCCACCCCCCTGGTGTTGACATCAGCCCCTGGAGGAAGGCAACAAGGGTTTGTGTCTGACTTCGGTGTGCCTGACCGGGAGTGTGGGGTGTGGTGGTGTTGTTCTCTGTGGCCCCTGGCTTGTCCAGGGCGCCACAGACCAATGTAAGATGGCATGAGCCACTTTGCCCCGTGATTGGCTGCAGCAGTAGTGTCACATCAACAGCTCATATCAAAGCTGCAGCCAATCACCAAGCTCAGCTATTTGACCAATGTAGATGGCATGAGCCATTTTGCCCCGTAATAGGATGCACTAGTGGTGTCACATCGATAGCTCATATCAATGCTGCAGCCAATCACCAAGGTCAGCTGTATGATCAATGTAGATGGCATGAGCCACTTTGCCCTGTGATTGGCTGCAGTACTGGTGCCACATCAACAGCTCATATCAATGCTGCAGCCAATCATCAAGTTCAGCTGTTTGACGAATGTAGATGGCCACTTTGCGCCGTGATTGGCTGCAGCAATGTCACATCGACAACTCGTATCAATGTTGCAGCCAATCACTAAGCTCAGCTGTTTGACCAATGTAGACGGCATGAGCCACTTTGCCACTTGATTGGCTGCAGCAGTGGTGCCACATTGACAGCTCATATCAACCCTGCAGCAATCACCAAGGTCAGATGGCCACTTTGCCCAGTGATTGGCTGAAGTGGTGATATAAGCTATCGATGTAACACCACTGCTGCAGCCAATCACTAAGCTCAGCTGTTTGACCAATGTAGACAACATGAGCCATTTTGCCCCATGATTGGCTGCAGAAGTGGTGTCACATCGACAGCTCATATCAGCGCTGCAGCCAATCACCAAGCTCAGCTGTTTGACCAATGTAGACGGTCACTTTGCCCTTTGATTGGCTGCAGTGGTGATATAAGCTGTCTAAGTGACATCAGTGCTGCAAACACTGAGGCGGTGAACCAGCGCTGGACCAAGAAAGGGTGAGTACTATCTGATTTTGTTATTTTACATTACAGGAAACATTTAAGGTCCGTTTTCCTAAAATTGGAAAACCCATCTAAGAATGATTTTAGAAATTCATGAGGATAACAAAAAAAATAAACAAAAAACAAATTTGCATTCATATGCTCCAGATCCGTCTGTAAATGCTCGGCTGGAACCTGCCAGGAATATAAATCAGATGTAAATGCAAATATATTTATGCCGACTTTCCTCATGAGGAGATAAAGTAAAAGTGAACACCGCGGCAGGAAACAAACAAGGTCAAGACTAAAATCAGAAAACCAGTCCACACATGGAGCCTGTCCCAAGTTGGTGTTCGTGCAAAGGATAAAATAATGTTCTCACCAGAAATAGCGAATCCACTGAAGCCTACGGCCAGGACGAGGAATGATATGGCCACCCCTTTACTGTGAGAGTAGCCGACCACAAGGAGGAGCGTCGCCTCCATCCCAAAACCTGAAACGTGGAGAAGACATTATGTAAGATTGCGTGATTTCAGCATTCAACGAAGTGGCCAAGCATTATGTGATCACTACGATGCCCTGCGTGTCCTATCGGCAGGAGGGTCACAGGATGGGGGCACAAATGGGATCAGTAGAGGAAGAAGTTACCAGAGTAAAGCCCCATACACACAAGGTGATAGTCAGGCGACAACGCTATTGACCACCTGATGTGTACGTGGACTTTCCAACCCTTCCCCGACAGAAATCGAGGGAGAAAAGGATCGGTCACTTGGAAATTTTTGTTTCAGGGGAGATAAGCAGTCACCATTGGAGTCTATCAGCTTTTTTCTCCTCTCTCCCCATTGAGAACACTTGACTATTCAGCCGTGCGCTCCATGTATGGCGGAGTTGGATGTTTTGGCTGAACGTTCGTGTGTTGACACCTATCATCTCATGTGAAAGAAAACTCAACCCTGATGCAGAAACTGAAGAAGCCACAAAAACTGGGAGATGTCAGCTGTGAATGTGAACTATGAATGCAGCTTCGCACCCTCCCTCTCCCTTTGGTCCACCACTTAAACTTTTGCACTTGTGACACTAAAGGCATCAGTGATTTCCATACACCATGTTGTTCTGCCAACGTGGGGCTCAGGGTCGCCAACAGCCCAGAATTTTCAGGACAGTCTGTAAAAATTGGCCACTTTTTTTTACCTGAAAATTTTAATTTTTTTTCGAGGCTCAAATAAATTTTACAGATTATTTTGACTGTTTACAGTGAATGCAGCTGATGTCATCACATCGGATTTGGCACACAGTGTTTCGCTCTAAACTCGATGAGTGTTATGGCAGCATCTGATGCTGTTCACACTGCAGAGTCTGGCACTCCTCACTATGTCTCCTTTGGTGCTCCTGAGTTACACAGGTAGGCCCGGGTGTTGATCAGCTGTGTTATTAGTGATTAGGCTTACAGGAGTTAATTTCTGCTAGCTTGTTGGTTACCTTTTAGATCATTTGTTGTCAGAGACCTATCACAGCTGCTTCCCGTCTTTTTAAGATTGAGGAGCCGGTCTTCCCATGCCTACTATAGCTTTAGCTACAGCGGTCTGTGTGCTGTTGTATCCCAGTCCTGCTGGTGATTGTAGTGCTTTCTGAGTGGAGTTGTTGTGGCATTCTCTAGTTGTTTCCTCCCTGCACCTATTTTCCTCCTTATCACTTGTTGTCATATACCTCTGTGTGAGCATGCTGTGTGATCGGGTTTTGGTTTTACCCATTTGTCTCTTTTTGTGGGTTCTACCACTCCTGTCCTGTTCCTCCCCTGGGGAGGGGGAGAGGGTATTAGATCAGGGCTGTTCAGAAGCAGGGCAAGGAAGGCGGCCCAGACATCTTCACCATCAGATGTATCTCTGGGATCAGGGACAGCTAGAGCCCTTTTAGCCTGAGGGCTAGTGTAGGAGCTCCGGATATCCCATCACACCCTGTGATAAGGGCTGTGGACATAGATAATTTATAATCTTAATAACTTTTTGTGGTTTTCCAATCTGTCTATAAAAATTGTCAGTCTGATTTTTTTTCAATAAAAAATAAACAGTTAAGTTGGCAGCCCTGGTGGGGTGGTGGGGTTATTTTTGGATCGGCTTCCTGGGGCTTCTCACAATCGTCTCTTGGATGTCTAACACTAAATACACGGTGTCTATTTTTATTTTTTTATGGTATGCCACTTCCACACCAAATCATGTAAACTGCTTTTTCCTGTAATGGGACAGTGATTGATCCTGTGTGTTGTACATTGGCCTTTATTATCACTCTGCGCCATGTTGTACACAGACAACACTGCTGCCCTCCGCAGAAAGGCAGGAAGGAGATAATGGGCCTTGGAAATTTCTTACATTTCTGAGGTAAAATGAAAGCTAAGCTCCGATTGGCTGCTCTGCTAAAATATAAACTGAGCTGTGATTGGTAACTCTGGTAAAAAGCTAAACTCTGATTGGGTGCCCCAGTAAAATAAAAGCTGATATCTGATTGGTTGCTTTCCCAAAATGAAAGTAAAGCTTTGGTTGCTATCGGCAACAGACGGTTTTACTGTAAGACCGTTCTGATGAATAAGGCCCCATAAATGTCATCCTGTACAAACTACATGATATGGGGAACAGAAGGAGATGATGGCCTTGGAAACGTCCTACACTGCTGAGGTAAAATAAAAGTTGAGCTCTGATTGGCACCTCTGTTAAAATAAAAACTCACTTTCTGATTGGTTGCTCTAGCAAAAGTTAAGCTCTGATTTGCTGCTCTGCTATAATAAAAACTGAGCTCTGATTGGTTGCTCTATTAAAAAGCTAAACTCTGATTGGGTGCCCTGGTAAAATGAAAGCTGATATCTGATTGGTTGCTTTGCTAAAATGAAAGCAAAGTTTTTGTTGCTATCGGCAACAGAAACATTTTTACTGTAAAATTGTTCTGATGAACGAGGCCCCATAAGCATCACAATCATAATAATATTTTTCAGAATAAAACTGTTGTGGACACATTAGATACAAAGATGACAGGATTTGGATGAAATCTCCTAATTTCAGCTTTTAATGTGGTGCCATGGTCAAATACCAGCAGCCGTGACACTGACCTCCGCAGTTCATGATCTTCCGCACTGTGGTCGTGGACAGAATATTTTTACTCCGTAGATAGTCAGCAATTTGTCCCCCGATAGGCACGATAATCGTCATGACAAGATGCGGCACTGCAGACAGCATTCCCACCTGACACGAAAAGACACAGACATTTAGAGTCCAGCTCCAGTGTCATACCTGTATACACATAGGTGATGACCCCCTTCACGATACGTGGCGTACAAGTGCATCACACTTGAGGTTCGGACGTATGGAAGAAAGTGCCGGCTGTGTTATACAGACAGCACCGGCCTCTGACAGCAGCTATTGGAGCTAGGCAGCTGTCAATCTCTGAGAACGGCATTTAAGAGGGACCCATTGCCCCACCCCTATTCCCTCTGCGATGAGATTGTGGGGTACAGATGTATGGAACAGGCTCTGGAGCTCCACAAGGGAAAGTGCTGGCTGTGTTATACAGACAGCACCGTCCTCTGACAACAGCCACCGGGGCTACCTGCTGTCAATCTCTGAGAACGGCATTTATGAGGCACCAATCGCCCCCCTCACCCCCTTTGTGATGAAATTGTAGGGTGCGGATGTATGGAGGAGGTTCTGGACTCCCACATAGGAAAGTGCCTGCTGTGTGATACAGACAGCACTGGCTTCGGACAGCAGCCACCGGAGCTACCTGCTGTCAATCTCTGAGAACGACATTCCATAGGGGACCCCCCCATTCTTCTCTCTGTAATGGGATTGTGGGGTGTGGATGGGTTGCCATAGAATCTGGGGAGGGGACCTGCTGCAGATCCCAGGTTCCTCTATCCTAAAACGTCTATGAAACCCAACCACACGTTTAACTTCATAGGAGACTATGACTATTGAAGTCTCGCAGTGTATAGAACAAGCAATCAAATGACAGGTTCAACGTCTAGGTGTGAGCAAAAAAAAAAGTAAAAAATAATGAAAAAAAAATAACATTTTAAAATATTTTAAAATAAAAAAAGAAACAAAAGATTCACCCTCCCATCCCCCATAAAAAAAGAAATATGAAATAAAAATGAAGCAAAATAGGTATCATTAGTCCATTTATTAAGGGCATGTGCCCGCTATAAGGATTAGTAGCGCTTTGGACACAGCGTATTTTTGCTGCATCCAAAATGCTGCGTAGTACAGTGCAAGCACAGTGGATTGGATGTCTAGAAATCTGCCCACTGGGCTTCTTTTTGAGCATTTCCTATCTGCAGCCAGGGCCACCATCAGGGCATTCCTGCTCTTACTGGTGTATGGGGCCCGGTGAAGAAGGGGGCCCGTGCCCAGCTGGGGTAATTACTTCACTTTATTAAGCCCCGACTGGGCCCAGTCACACCCGCAAACTGTAGTATGGCTACAGGAGAGGGGTCTGGCCGTATTGCATTGGCCACTTTAGTTGGGCGCGCGTTACCAAATTTACATGCAATGCCCTCCAGGTGCATGGCTTGCAAATTAGCCATGTGGTGGCACCAGTGACAGTGAGGCAGAGCAGAGCGTGTCTACCCACAGCCGAACGTGCAGCAGCTTGATGAGATCATGTGACCTTATCACACTGCTGCGGGAAATGCAGAGTCGCGGAGGTCGAGAGGACACGGCAGCAGGCAGGGAATTGTAAGTGCTCCATGGAGGAGCTGAAGACAGTGGCAGGATGATTGCAGAGGCCGGGGGTGGTGGTGGGACTGCAGCAAGTCAATTTCTTCTGTGGAGACGCTTGAGTCTCCTTCGCGCGAGAACGCAGAGAAAATATGCTGCGTCCAGACTGCCACATGACCCTGATCATTGACACATACCCTACAAGTCATATCTAACAACATATCAAATTAATCAACCCATATGGTAAACACAATGAAGAAAAACAGACTCAAAACACCAATATTGCGCTTTTTTTCGGTAATTGCACCTCCTAAACAAATACAATTAAGAGTGATTAAAACTTTGTTTATACCAAAATGGTGCTAAAAAAAACAAGCCCTTAGATGTCTCCATCAAATGAAAAATTAAAAAGTTACAGGGCTCAGAAAATTGTGAATTTTTGTTGTCATTAAAATAATATTAAAACGGTACAAGTCACAGTAATCTGATGGAAATGAACAATCCTGTTACGAGGTAAACCAAAGCTACAAAAATAGAACTTAAAAAAACAAACTATGGTGAAACTGTGGGGGTTTTTTTTCATTATTTAATTTATTTGGAATATTTTTCCATTTTTTCAGTCCATTATATTATAAAATGGCGTCATTCAAATCTAGAACAACTTGTCTTGCAAAAAAAAAAAAAGACTTAATTCAGTTGCGGTGATAGAAAAATAAAAAAGTTATGTCTTTTGGAAAACAGGGAAAAGGAAGCAAAATCGCAAAAACAAAAATTGGCTGTGTCTTTAAAGAAAAGCTATCAGAAAATGGCCTATTGTTTAAATCACCACGAGCAGTGTGGTGGCTCAGTGGTTAGCACTGTATTTTAGCTTAGTGGTTAGAACTGTAATTGGTTCAGTGGTTAGCACTGTATGATGATTCAGTGGTTAGCACTGTATGGTGGCTCAGTGGTTAGCACTTATGGTGGCTCAGTGGTTAGCACTTATGGTGGCTCAGTGGTTAGCACTGTTGCTTTTCAGCGCTGGGGTCCTGGGATCGAATGCCACCAAGAAAAACATCTGAAAGGAGTTGGTAAGTTCTCCTGTGTTTGCGTGGGTTTCCTTCAGTTTCTTCAATTTCCTCCCACTCTCCAAAAACATACTGAGAGGGAATTTAAATCTTAAGGGTGCTTTACACGCTGCCACATCGCTAGCGATCTCGTTAGTGATGTGACACGCCAGATCGCACATGCGATCTGCCGAGATCGTACATGTGACCGGCGCTATAAAAATCTGCGATCTGGCGTGTCACATCGCTAACGAGATCGCTAGCGATGTGGCAGCGTGTAAAGCACCCTTTAAGGACCAATGGGGACAGTGATGATAATCTCTGAAAAGCGCTGTGGAATATGATGGCGCTATATAAGCAATACATAATAAATCAATCGGAGATTAGAAACATTGCAGTTTTCACACTGACTTTTCACACTGGGCTTTTTTGCACTCCTTCAGAAAGAGTTTTCAGCAGTCTCATTATCATCAGTGGCAGGACAACAATGACAAATAACATCTCTATACACAGCTGATCACACAGGATCCACCATTTACAATAGGCATGTAACAGCTGCCCCTGCTTCCCCTCCCTATAAAATGACCTTTGCACACGCTCATTAGATGCTTCAATACTCAGATGGGGCGGAGTCTCTTCTTTGCTGATAATGTACATGTGCATTTCTTAAAGTAACAGGAAGTTAGAGTGTGAAAATCTTGGAGTTTAAAAATTGATCATTTTTATTTTTAAATACCGATTGTGAAAAAGAAAAATTGCAAAACCCCACACAGAAACTTGATTTAGACAATAGGTCATTTTTGGATTATAGCTTCCCTTTAAGGGGCTAACTGGCCTAGTGGTTATGTGTTCCCTCTGATCATGGGATACAATCCCCAAATAATGATTTCACACCTGTCCAGGGACAAAATAGTCAAACACTATTGCTTCATCATTGGGCTTCCAATAACACTGATTATTTTGATTAACCAGTGCTTAGACATTACCCCTCCCCCCACAGCCATATTCAGTCCACAAGAATTTGGAAATCATCGCACCTTGCTAATCTCGAATCCAAACACCTCTTCAAAATACGCCGGCTGGCTGATGAGCAGAAGGTAAAACGTCCAGCTCCGGCAGAAATTTGCAACAATGATTGCATAGACAGGCATCGAGGTAAAGAATTTTCTCCAAGGAGTCTTGAATTTCTGGAAGAGAAAACATCAAATTGTTGATTGCACAGAAATGATTTGTTGATTTAAGTAAGTGCCCCCCCCCCATCCACCCACAAAAATGCAATCTGTTATTCAATGAGTTCACATACAGAACTGGAACAAGTCCACAACCAAAGGAGATCGTCAATAAAAAAAAATAGTTGTAAGGATCTAAAAACATAGAGGTTGAGAATATTCCAGTACAGAAGTTAGAGGACGAGTCAAGTGCCATAAATATGTATTTTTTCTTACCTGGTGTAAATGCCGCTGTTTTCCTGAATCCGGCGATGTTTTTCTTATGTTTCTGCGCCTCTCCATTCCTGAGTTATCGCCCCTTCGTCCCTGTGTATAAATCTAGCCTTGCTACCAAGTGGGCGTGGTCATGAACTCTTATGTTTGAGGAACACACCCCCTTGGCTAAAAAGACTACATTTATATACAGGAAAGGGAGGGTCAAAAGTCAGGAACGCAAAGTCGCAGAAACAAAAGAAAAACAATGCCGGATTCAGGAAAACAGCGGCATTTACAGAAAGTAAACAAATGTATATATTTATGGAAAGGGTTAAGCCTTCCTTAGAGAGATTTGTTTTTAGATCCAAATTCCCTGCAGAAATGTTCAGCAGTTACATGAGAACATTGTAAATGTCTGCAGCTACCACTAGGGGGAGCTTAAGTCATACTACTTTACTATTGTATTCACTGTATAAAGAGTATGCAGTAAACTCATAGGCGCCATCTAGTGGAGGCTGCAGGAAGTCCAAATTTTATTATTTATCACTATATCTAGGGTATGTAGGGGATTGAAAGCTTTAGTTCAGTAAGGCTAAGTTCCAACCACTTCTAAGATATATTTAAAAAGAATCAGCATAGAATGAACTAAAAAGAAAAGGGACCATAGAATGAACTAAAAAGAAAAGGGACCATAGAATGAACTAAAAAGAAAAAGGAACAGCATAGAATGAACTAAAAAGAAAAACGGACAGCATAGAATGAACTAAAAAGAAAAAGGGACAGCATAGAATGAACTAAAAAGAAAATGGACCATAGAATGAACTAAAAAGAAAAAGGGACAGCATAGAAGGAACTAAAAAGAAAAGGGACAGGATAGAATGAACTAAAAAGAAAAGGGTAAGCATAGAATGAACTAAAAAAAAGGGACAGCATAGAATGAACTAAAAAGAAAAAGGGACAGCATAGAATGAACTAAAAAGAAAAGGGACAGCATAGAATGAACTAAAAAGAAAAGGGACCATAGAATGAACTAAAAAGAAAAGGGACCATATAATGAACTAAAAAGAAAAGGGACCATAGAATGAACTAAAAAGAAAAAGGGACAGCATAGAATGAACTAAAAAGAAAAGGGACAGCATAGAATGAACTAAAAAGAAAATGGACCATAGAATGAACTAAAAAGAAAAAGGGACAGCATAGAAGGAACTAAAAAGAAAAGGGACAGCATAGAATGAACTAAAAAGAAAAGGGACAGCATAGAATGAACTAAAAAGAAAAGGGTAAGCATAGAATGAACTAAAAAAAAAAGGGACAGCATAGAATGAACTAAAAAGAAAAAGGGACAGCATAGAATGAACTAAAAAGAAAAAGGGACAGCATAGAATGAACTAAAAAGAAAAGGGACAGCATAGAATGAACTAAAACAAAAAGGGACAGCATAGAATGAACTAAAAAGAAAAGGGACAGCATAGAATGAACTAAAACAAAAAGGGACAGCATAGAATGAATTAAAAAGAAAAGGGACAGCATAGAATGAACTAAAAAGAAAAGGGACAGCATAGAATGAACTAAAAAGAAAAGGGACAGCATAGAATGAACTAAAAAATAAAGGGACAGCATAGAATTAACTAAAACAAAAAGGGACAGCATAGAATGAACTAAAAAGAAAAGAGACAGCAATAGTTTAAACAATAGTGAATATTGAGTAGCCGTGTTATCATTCTGAAAGTGAGTTATATCATGTTTATAGGCTTATCTCACTAGGAACAGAGGCATTGCAAGTTCTGAAGTCGGACATGCTAAATCCAGAGTGGGGAGGCCCTCATACACATTGGACTGTGAGCCGAACCCGTGGGTCCAGTCAATGTCAATCCAGTGTGTTTTGGATACCGTTAGACTGTGTATAGATGTTAGCTGGCTGCAATCTGAACAATAAATGGCTAAGCCAAACAATGCAGTAAGGGAGATAAGGGGCTGAAAAAAACTATTTTCCATGATTAACCATTAATTTTTTAAATAAATTGTTTTGTAATAGTAAGTTATCATAATTCAGGATGCAGCTTTGAATATGAATGGAGAAGAAAAACAAAGCATTTACGTAATTACACTATTTTTACGAATATTTGGGGTCCATTTTAATCTACAAAATGTTAAGCTGATGTTGAAGAGTGGAGTGCTCCTTTAAGAATGAAGTTATCAACTGACCTTATGTGCACTCTGTTATAATGAAATGCTAACACCAAGAAGGAAAGTTGCTGTTGCTAGTGTGAACCACGTGCTTGGCCTAAATGTGCTCCCATGGCTACAGAGTTTCCGGACTTGTCTCCCATGAACGCAGCATTTCCAGACTTGTCTTTCATGGCTGCAGCATCTCCAGACTTGTCTCCCATGGCTGCAGCATCTCCAGACTTGTCTCCCATGGCTGCAGCATCTCGAGACTTGTCTCCCATGGCTGCAGCATCTCCAGACTTGTCTCCCATGGCTGCAGCATCTCCAGACTTGTCTTTCATGGCTGCAGCATCTCCAGACTTGTCTGCCATGGCTGCAGCATCTCCAGACTTGTCTCCCATGGCTGCAGCATCTCCAGACTCGTCTCCCATGGCTGCAGCATCTCCAGACTTGTCTCCCATGGCTGCAGCATCTCCAGACTTGTCTCCCATGGCTGCAGCATCTCCAGACTTGTCTCCCATGGCTGCAGCATCTCGAGACTTGTCTCCCATGGCTGCAGCATCTCCAGACTTGTCTCCCATGGCTGCAGCATCTCCAGACTTGTCTTTCATGGCTGCAGCATCTCCAGACTTGTCTGCCATGGCTGCAGCATCTCCAGACTTGTCTGCCATGGCTGCAGCATCTCCAGACTCGTCTCCCATGGCTGCAGCATCTCCAGACTCGTCTCCCATGGCTGCAGCATCTCCAGACTTGTCTCCCATGGCTGCAGCATCTCCAGACTTGTCTCCCATGGCTGCAGCATCTCCAGACTTGTCTCCCATGGCTGCAGCATCTCCAGACTTGTCTCCCATGGCTGCAGCATCTCCAGACTTGTCTCACATGGCTGCAGCATCTCCAGACTTGTCTCACATGGCTGCAGCATCTCCAGACTTGTCTCACATGGCTGCAGCATCTCCAGACTTGTCTCACATGGCTGCAGCATCTCCAGACTTGTCTCCCATGGCTGCAGCATCTCCAGACTTGTCTCCCATGGCTGCAGCATCTCCAGACTTGTCTCCCATGGCTGCAGTGTCTCCAGACTTGTCTCCTGTGGCTGCAGCATCTTCAGTTTTGTCTACCATGGCTGCAAAATCTCCGGACTTGTCTCCCATGGCTCTAGCATCTCTGAATTTGTCTCCTATGGCTGTAGGGTCTCTAGATTTGCCTCCCATGGCTGCAGCGTCTCCGGACCTGTCTCCCATCATACAACATCTGGGATGTTATTGGCCGATGATTACACAGGTGCTGCCAGCAGAGGATCTTGATAATTTGCCCAAGTGCATTCAGCAGCATAGCCTTACTCAGACGTCCATTAATAACCTCAGTGATCACAGCGAGGCTGGAAGTGCAGGGATTTCTTATTCTCGATGCTGAATAAACTGAGATTTTATTATTTTTTTTTTTATCATTTGCAGATCAGTAACATATCTCTATCCCGTGATTGCCATAATTCCACCACTTTTCCTTCTTGGTGTTGCAATGCTGAGTGTTCATTGACTACATTGCAGAATGTCACAGACACTATTGCGGGTAGATGACTTACTTCCATGGCACCCATGAGGTTGGCCGTCTCGCCAATGCTCTCTTCAATATAAGTGCGCTCCTCGTCTGTGATGGTTGGGTGCTTGGCTGGGCTCTCGTAGGACACCAGGATCCAGAAGAGGTACCAGACTAGACCAAAGCTACCTACGTAGAAAAGGCAAATCATACATGATGTGACCACAGGGTAATTTACTGCCATTCTCCTATTTAGATATCTTTCATTTTGGATTTGGACTACCAAGAAAGATCGGAGAACATTATATCTAATTCCCGATCTTACAGAACCTTAATGTTGTCTAGCTTCACGTAAAATCTATTAATAACCCTATACAAAACCACAAAACCCCACAAAATTGTGTTATGCTTTACTTTTATTTGAGAGCCAACTTAGGTTTTTAACGAGTTTATCAGGTCCACACCAAATACAGGACAAATCTTATCATTAAGCAATCTCAGGACCACTAAAATGCCGGATTACATCTTTGGTGAACTTTTTTCTTAAGCAAAGGGGTGGTCTGAAGTTTCTGTCTTCAGGCACGCACCAATCCCTACCCTCCTGGCTTTTTCTTGCCGTTATTGAGGGCAATCCACTCCTGAACATTGACAGGTCAGGCCGGCGACACAACTAACTAAGTTAATGTTAATGCTAGCTTCCATCTTTCTTTATGCTTCAAGTAGACCCTTATTTACCCTGGGGCGTAATGACAATGGTTGCAGAGATCGTGACTGCTACCGGGCCCGGCAGGGTTAAGGGCCTGGTGTCCACCCTGCAGAGAGATTCTGGGCTGTTCAGTGGCAGAACACGCAGTTGTTATGTGGCTCGTGAGTCAGGGGGGCCCGGTGCCTGCTGCGACACCGGGCCCTCCTCGCCTGTCATCGCACAAAGCAATAATGAAAGATGGAGTGGAGTGCTCCGCTTCATCCTTCATCATTCTCCCTCGTGCTTGTGCTTGAAGTCTCAATGCAGCAATGCGAGGGGACGTCAGTACTGCACATTTTCCCTCAGCACTCTTTCCCATGCTCTGCTATACATTTTTCCTCAGCACCCAGCTATCCCATGCTCTGATATCAAGGGAAAGCTGGGTGCTGAGGGAAAGATGTACAGTATATCACAGCAAGGGAAAGCTGCATTCTGAGGGAATGACGTATAGCAGAGCATGGGAAAGGTGCGTACTGAGGACAAGATGGATATCAGAACATAGTAAAGTTGGGTACTGATAGAAAGGGGGATTTCAGATCATGGGAAACGTGTTCTGAGGGAAAGAGTCAAGTGCCAGTGACACTATCCCGTACCCTGAGTGTTAGCGTAATTATCCCGTACCCTGAGTGTCAGTGTACGGTTGGTGGAAGGAGCCCAGGTCCAAACCTTGCACCGGGACCCATCAAGCTCTAGTTACGCCACTGTCTTTACCTCTTGCACTTTTGGACAAGTACAGGGGCACCTAAGCTGGCCGGATCCCAAGCAAGGCCCACCGACACCAGCTTGGGGCACTGTGTGTGAGGGCGTAGGGCAGAAGGGTGAAGCCAGCGCAGGAGGTGACCAGGAAAGGGATACAGAAAGGAACACTGGTTCTGTGCCTCTGAATTGCCAGGGTATCGGCTGGATCCTGTCACTGTAGGACCGAGCATTCCGATGGTGGTGTTTGACCGGCCGTGATAACCTGGAACTGCCAATTGTGAGTCAAAAAACCAATGACTGCATCCCGCTGTGTCCTGGAATCATTGTCTGCGCCACCAGCCCCGCATTATTCGAAGCACTCCATCTGCTAAAATCCTCTTACAGATGCCCTGGGGCCAAGCTCCACCACTGGGTAGCTGAACCATCTTAACTTGATCACCATCCCGTCCTGCAGCATCGGCTATATGTTGCCGAATACTACAGGTGGTGTCGCGACTTGTATATATATATTCCCCCGTATCTTTAAACAACACCGCCAGGGTCACGGAGTTGGGCCCTGCTGCCGTGACCTCCACCCTGAAACCGCACCGGCCCAGTTCAGAGTGCTCCCCCCGGCCCCGGTGGGTGTGTCATTTCCATGTAGCAACACGACATTTTGGATACACAATAGACAACAAATGATGTAAATAACAAGGGAAAACAGTAAAATAAGGTTACAGATATACTATATACTAGATGTTACATTTTCTATATCAGCGCCAGAAATAGGAATAAATGACCTATGAGAACGGAGCATCAGATTATAGAGGGATTAGATTATATCTGATCGTGGTTTTAGATGATCTCCATTTCTAACCTCAGATTTAGATCCTTTCTAAAATCCACCTTTGCTCAAGAAAGGAATCCAAACAATTAGCTTTTTGTGGCGGCCTCTGGAGGGTGTTTGGGGGAGGGCGGGGGGCTGAGCTGCGGACCCCTGTATCTCAGACTGTTCCATGTTTGACATCATCTGACAAATACGCCGAGATTTTAATCACCTAGAACAAGATGTCTCTCAATACAAGTCTCCTAATTGGTTTCCGGGATATGTGTTGCTGTATTTATTCCAGGAAGGCTGCTAATTAAACCACCTAGGTCAGAATTGGAAACGTTTGCAGCTAGGATTGTGTTATTTTTCATGCAATGCATCCTGAAGTCAGTAATTATCATCTGTCCTACTAATCTCACTGCAGGGAGGACAGAACGGACATCTTGTCTTTCTTTATAGTCAGCGAGAACAACACCACAGTCACTTTCTTCCACATATAGCGCCTCCCCTGTTCACAGGTTGTCTGTAGTATTGCAGCTCAACACCTGTAACTCCAATACAGACAATACCAGACACACCATAATCAGGTGTGGCGCTAATTCTGAAAGATGGCGCACAAGTTATTTTTAATATTTTTTATTAAAGAGGATATCAAATGGAAATTGATCTCACATGGTGTCACTGAACTTTTCTATACTTCTAAATAGCAGGTCAGCCTGTAGCACCGCATAACAAAGGTCTTACTATGAGACAAAGCTGGGTGACAACTCCTATGTGACCTAGGATGTTGTCGCAAAAGTTGTCACCCAGCTCTTCAAGAAAGGGTTAATTCAATATGTCCTTGTACTTTGAAACTTCTTGATCTCATTGGATAGATGATGTGATAGACTATCTACAAATAATTTTAATTTAAAGAGTATATTGTATGTGCAAAAAAATCACTTCAAACAGCCAGACATTAGGGGTCTTTCTTTTGTGTAACTTGCTGTTTATACCTGTTGTCACTAACTCCAGAGACACCAATATGGATTACAAGAACTGGGGCCGGGTCTTTGTGTCTCTACAGTAAGTGGGAGTGGGTCTTTATCCCTCTACAGTAAGTGGGAGTGGGTCTTTATCCCTCTACAGTAAGCGGGAGTGGGTCTTTATCCCTCTACAGTAAGCGGGAGTGGGTCTTTAGCTCTCTACAGTAAATGGGGGTGTTTTTATCTCTCTACAGTAAATGGGGGTGTTTTTATCTCTCTACAGTAAATGGGGGTGTTTTTATCTCTCTACAGTAAATGGGGGTGTTTTTATCTCTCTACAGTAAGTGGGGATGGGTCTTTAGCTCTGTACACTAAGTGGGGATGGGTCTTTAGCTCTGTACACTAAGTGGGGATGGGTCTTTAGCTCTGTATAGAAAATGGAGGGTGTTTTTATCTCTCTACAGTAAGTGGGGGTGGCTCTTTAGCCCTCTACAGTAAGTGGGGATGGGTCTTTACCTCTGTATAGAAAATGGAGGGTGATTTTATCTCTTTACAGTAAGTGGGGGTGGTACTTTAGCTCTCTATAGAAAGTGGGGGATGTTTTTAGCTCTCTACAGTAAGTGTTGTTGGGTCTTTACTGCTCTAGAGTAAGTGGAAGTGGGTCTTTAGCTCTCTAAAGTAAGAGAGAGTGGGTCTTTAGTGCTTGAGTGTAAGTGGGGGTGGGTCTTTAGTGCTTGAGTGTAAGTGGGGGTGGGTCTTTAGCTCTCTATAGTATATGGGGGTGGGTCTTTAGCTCTCTATAGTATGTGGGGGTGGGTCTTTAGCTCTCTATAGTAAGTGGGGGTGGGCCTTTAGCTCTCTACAGTAAGTGAGGGTGTGTCTTTAACACTCTACAGTAAGTGGAGGTGGGGCTTTATCACTTTGTAGGAAGCAGGGGTGGATCTTTGTCTCTGCAGGACGTGGGAGTGAGTCTTTGTAAGTAGGGGTTGATGTTTGTCCCTTTACAGGAAGTCCAGGCTTTGTCTCTCTGCAGAAAGTGACGGAAGAACAGAAGAGCTTAATCTTTCTGTAGCAAGCAGGGGTAGATCTTCATCTCTGTGTGAAGAGCGCGTGGGTATTTATCTCTCTGGAGTAATCGGTGGCAGGTCTTTGTCTCTCTACAGGAAGTGGGGGATAGTATTATTCTCAGTACAGTAAGCGGGGGTGGCTCTTTAGCCCTCTACAGTAAGCGGGGGTGGCTCTTTAGCCCTCTACAGTAAGCGGGGGTGGCTCTTTAGCCCTCTACAGTAAGCGGGGGTGGCTCTTTATCACTCATCTCTTTACAGTAAGTAGCATTAGGAGTGGACCTTCGTCCCTTTACAGGAAGTGAGGACAAGTCTTTGTCTCTCTCTGCTCCTGCTTGTCAAACTACAGTTGTGCTCAAAAGTTTACATACCCCTGCAGATTTTATGTTTTCTTGGCCTTTTTTTTAGAGAATATGAATGATAACACACAATCTATTTTTCCGCTCATGGTTAGTGGTTGGGTGAAGCCATTTATTGTCAAACTATTGTGTTTTCTCTTTTCAAATCATAATGACCATCCAATCGACCCTGATCAAAAGTTCTTATACCCTGTGCAGCACTCTTTGAACATTGGAACAATCTGATATTATGTCTGGACACCTTTTGATTTGGGTTTTAGTGATAAGAAAAAATACAATTATATATAATTATTGTGACCCCGTGCAATGGCCAACATAACAATAACTGGTAGGGAGAGGGTTAAGGCTGCAGGAAAATGAGTGATCCGCATGGACCTAGGTGGGCTTAAATCTTAACACCGAATATAAAATATATGCTATATACAGTATATACTTACCATAGACATAGAAAACAGACGACCATCCTGTATATTGCACTAATATCCCAGCTAAAGGCATCGCGATCACCGCCCCCGCATAGGACCCTGGTGAGAGAAAGCAGAGCCGTAAGACAGTCGCCCATAGCAAAAAGCAAATTACAAGATGTCTTAATAATTGGTTAAGTATTTACCACAAAAGGAGGTGGTCGCCAGACGGCTTCTTTCTAGCGGAGGAGCCCACTTACTCCATATTCCATGGCAGGCGGGGTAGGTGACACCCTGGAAAGGTTACACAGCAATGATAGCAATTTATTCTATAAATATTATAATGCGGTGTAATAAGATGTCATAACTATATTATAAATTACAATATAACGATAAAATGTAACAGAATGTAACAATACAAAATGATAAGTTACGATGCAATATAACAAGTCATAGAATAACTTAAAATATAATATTACGTAACATAAAAATATAATGTGATGAAATATAAAGTTTAATAGAATATAATATAATGAAATTAACACAAAATATAATATAATATAACACAATAAAATACAAAATTAAATTGCACTTTAAAGGGAATGTGCCATAAGTAATGATGACCTGCGGCTTAATTCAGGTTGTCATGGGAGCTATATATTTTTTTTTATATTTATTTTTCATATCAAGATCTGTGTTGAAAAGAAAAATCAGAAATCTTGCAAACTTCAAGCTGGCCACTGCGGCTAATCTAAACTACAGGAAATGTAAATGCACACATTAGCAGCAGTAGTTTGATTCAGAGCCTTTTATATTGAAGCATCTAATGAGCGTGTGCAAAGGTCATTGTGAAGGGAGGAGGAGGTGAGCTGTGACATTACCTATTATGGATGGTGGATTCTGTTTTATCAGCTGTTTATAGAGGTGTTATCAGCCATTGTACAGGAGGAGGAAGTAAGCTGTGACACCACCAATTGTGATTGGTGGATGCTGTTTTATCAGCTGTGTATAGAAGTGTTATCAGTCATTGTTCAGGGGGAGGAGGTGAACTGTGACATCACCTATTGTGGATGGTGGATTCTGTATTATCTACTGTATATAGAGGTGTTATCACTGATTGTGCAGGAGGAGGAAGTGAGCTATGACACCACCTATTGTGATTGGTGGAATCTGTTATCAGCTGTTTATAGAGGTGTTATCAGTCATTGTACAGGAGGAAGTGAGCTGTGACACCACCTATTGTGATTGGTGGATCCTATTTTATCAGCTGTTTATAGAGGTGTTGCCTTTTATTATAAACTAACTTTTGATGATAATGAGACTGCTTAAAATGATAAAGAATAAGAATTGTGAGTATAAAATAGCCCTAGTGGCCGGTGCGGAAATTGCAAAATGTATTTCTATTTTTTTTTCCTAAGTACAGGTTGTGATAATAATAATAATAATAATAATAATAATAATAATAATAATAATAATAATAATAAAAACAACATTGCTAAAAATTATAAAAATATACATTTAACACAAAAATCTGACTTAAACAATAGGTCATATAATATTCTGATTAAGTTTTCCCTTAAATTATGATCCATTTATAAGTCTAACTTTTCCCTGTATCTCTCTTAATATGAGATATGAGATATTGAATGTTGAGATATCATGTGTTGTTAGTCTATTTTGATGGACTGTTTTTTTAGTGAGGTGGGGGAATGGTGTTCCTTCCATATCACATGCATTGCAATGTGGTATATGCAGCAGTAAGTGATGATCCTTAAAGGGGTTATGCGCAACTATTTTTTTTTTTTACTATGGGCCTAGGAACTAATAGGCAGGTAGTTACTAACTACCTGCCTCTTCTGGCGCCAATCTCTGCCAGTTCAGAGCAGTCACAGATCGCTCCTACAAGCAAATCTGCGGCACCTGCTGATGTTACGTCGACAGAGCAGCTACTTCTCTTTTGCGCAACTCCGTTGACGGGGAGTGACTACTGACATCATGATGATTGACAGCCGGCTCCCCACTGCTTAGTTAGAAGTCATGCCCTGTCAACAGAGCAGCTCGGAAGAAGAGCTTCTCAGTTGACATGAAGCAGCAGAATCCCCAGCCAGAGCAGTCCATGACAGCTCTGATCCGACACTGGGCTGACAGGCAGTTAGCAACTACCTGCCTATTACTTCTTAGGCCAATGGTTCCGGATAACCCCTTTAAAGCAGCTCTGTATATCTCAGCTGCGTAGATACCTAAGAATGTGACATGGGGTTATTGAGTAATGTGCACTAGGAATAGTTTTTCTAGATTACTGAGTATGGAGTCACAATGGGTCTAATGCCATAAGGACACACAGCAACATTCAATGGCTGCAGCGGTTAGGCTCAATGGAGACTGGTGGAAAGTGGTAGTGCAAGGCAGGAGGAGAACTTTCTTTGTAGGTATATTTTGATTTTTTTTGTATTTTGCAAGTTTTTTCTATGTTGGTAAAATGTAAAGTATGTAAAAATCTGCCCAGTAGTTTAAGACACACCTTGGGAAAACTAATAGACTCCATTATATTTATTCCAGGCTCCTCGGGGGCGGAGCAAGACAGTGATAAACTATCTTCAATGAGAGAGTCATTGTGTCTGGCTATACTAGTTCTGTCTGGATAGTTGCTTTAATGACACGTTGCTGCAGCTGATCTAGGATCCGTCCCCTGGAGACACTTGTACCATTCGTTATTTCATCAAAGATATTGTACAGGAGATTTTTCCTCCCACAGTTTGACAAATTAATCTGCAGTGAATCAGGAAATCAATACCTCCACAAGCCCTTGTAGGATCCTTACGAAGATCACACACCCAAAATGCACTCGGGCCGCAGACGGAATAAGCATGTTTAAAGTGGAGGTGAGCACTATGGCCGCACCGAACACCCTGGAACGTCAAGAATAAAACAACAGTTAATGGGGGCAAAACAGAACTACAAGAAGTAAAAGTGCATTTATAGGTTAACTTAAAGGAAAAGTCAGGTATAAAAAAAAAAAAAAATCAACCACCAGATGTATCACCACTGACGGACACAGACAGAAGAGGCCCCTATGGAGGAACAATCAATGAGCCCTTTATAGTCCAATATCTCATCGTAATGCACAATTCCACTTGCTTTGGAGCTGGATGCAGCCCCTTAGACCCCTATGCGTTTGCACCAATGACACCTCCACCCCTATGTATCACTGCTGTAATTCATATAATCTGTATTACAATGTCACGTAAAGACTAAGGGAAGTCTAGCGTACGGCGCAACACAACAAAATAAGGGGTACACCGGGGAACTAACACCGGTGGGGCCTAGCACTAGTGAGGTGGAAGGTGGTACACCTCCTGCTCTCACCTGCAGCTGTACCCTGTACTCCTAGCCAGTCCCTATATAGGCTCAGCACCTGTCGTCAAACAGGATACCTAAGACCCTGGCAGACCCTGTAACAACCCTGGCTAGTGAGCTGGCAGGTGAGGGACGCTAGCCCCCCTGCTGCACTAATACAACACCAGGGGAAGGGAAGACAGACAGGGGATAAGAACAAAAGACAAAAGGTCTAACACACGGCTGCAGTCTGAACCAGAACTGCAACCTACTCAGCAACTTGCGATAAGGGCTCCACCAGCTCCTTCCACCTCAAGGCCTAGCTTCCAAATGGATCAGAATACCCAGAACCCTCTACTGGGACTGGGAGTGGTCCCAAACCGGAAGCACCTGAGGAGAGGTAATGACAATGCTGCTTGTAAGGATAAACTGACTGCGTCCAGGATGAGTTGGAACGACACCTCACCGATCCCGAAAATGGGGGCACAAAGTTCTCAGTGTGTTTCCCATTGAATGGAGCAGGGGTCATATATGCTCACTATCACTTCATTCTCAGGGGGACTCCGGGACCCCCGTTCGTGATACGTGCTCCAGTCCCAGTGGTCAGATCCTCAGCTAATTTGTATTTATCATCCGTGATGTGGATCGGCGACATATGTCATTTCCATGACAAGTGATTTATTCATTGTGCAGCCAATGTTTATTCTGAGACACAGAGTTAATCCTCTGTAGCTTCGTTGGTTGGAGAAAGTTTTAGTATCTCTGCTAATTTATAAACTGAATTTGCTTTTGATCTGCGTCAAGGATCAAACTCCTCAATACAAGTCGTTGGGTCAGTCAAAAACTTGAACAGGGCACTGACGAGATTGTAGTTGCATCTCTGTGCCATCCACTTTTCAAATTGTCTCTTCAGGGAGGAAGTTGACGAACTCTGGTGCCACCTATTGGAGGTAGCTATCCTAAAAGTCATTAGTGACCCTTTAACGAGCCTAGTCATATGACTTAGGATTCATGCCAGATGAGAACCTCAATTCGCAGACAGAGTGTTGTGGGATGATTTTACCTTGTCAGTGCAACGTATGAGATCTGATCTCAGCTCGTCTTCTTCCTCACTAAAGAGACAATGTGCATATTGCCCAGAGGAGCATTGCGGCTTAAAGTCTTCTCACCACTGGCATGCTGGAATGGTGTGTCAGTCTCCGCAAAGAGAAAGGTTTTCCCCTTAGACCCCATTATACCTTCTTATATAGCCAGATAAGATCTCATACTTTGCACTGACGAAAAATAACCATCCAAAACACCGTGTCTGCAAATTGAGGTTCTGATCTGGCATAAATCCTAAGTCATATGCCAAGGCTTGTTAAAGGGTCACTAATGACTTTTAGGATTGCTGCTTCCAATAGGTGATGCTAGAGTTCATCTACTTCCTCCCTGAAGAGAATTTGCATATTTCATAGAGAAGCATTGCAGCTTAAAGTCTCCTCACCACTGGCATGCTGGAATGATGTGTCAGTCTCCGCAAGGAGAATAGCTTCCCCTTTAGACCCAGTCTTAGCCTCTCATACAGCCAGATCAGATCTCATACTATGCACTGACAAGGGACAACCATCCTGAAACACCGTGTATGCAAATTGAGGTTCTGATCTGGCATAATCCTAAGTTATATGAAAAGGCTCGTTAAAGGGTCACTAATGACTTTTAGGATTCCTACTTCCAATAGGTGATGCTAGAATTTGTCTACTTCCTCAGTGAAGAGACAATTTACATATTTCCCAGAAGAACATTGCAGCTTAAAGTCTCCTCACCACTGACATGCCAGAACCTTGTGTCAGTCTCCGCAAGGAGAATAGCTTCCGCTTTAGATTCCGTCTTAGCCGCTCACACAGGCAGATCAGATCTCATACATTGATGGTAAAAACGACACACTAACTGTGACACCCTAGCCTATCAGGTCGTCACAGGGTATTGTGCAATCTGCCCTTCCGCACAGTATCCAAGTCCTCCTTGGTTACGGATCCCTGTCCTTTGGTGTTGCTAAGAGCAGAGCCAGTCAAAACCCTAGAAACACTTTACACCGAACCCACGAGACACACCATTAGGGGGCCTGAAGGGAATAGGTCAACCCACTTGGGGGGGTTGGTAGGGAAGAGTCAGAAGTGTTAGAGGAGGAGAAGTGAGAGGAGGTCAGGAGCCGGGCTCCCTGCAAATACTAGGTGGCAGACATTCGTCTGGGCCTGGTAGGAACTGGAACGCCGGTCGCAGGGAATCGTGTCAAGGGGCACGGATCTGCCAAGGAGGGCAGCCGGCGGCCTTGAGCTATCTCCGGGCAGGGGCCATGACACGACGGGGTACGTGGACCCTAGGCCGGGAAGTAGCTTCACGCAGCCCGGTAAATTTACCCGACGAGGGTGAAGTCTTCAAGATTGATCCTCCACCCGCTCCAAAATCGGGGTACTAGCGCAACGATGGGATATGACTTTCCCAATACATAGTCCATAAAATCCCAAGCGTGAATCCTGAGAGCAAGCTCACTCCATTAGCCATACGGGTGAGCGGGACCCGACTAGTTCTATACTACAGGGTCCAAATAGTGAAGAAAGTGCCACAGAAAAGGTCACAGGCTAACAAGCAACACCAAAGGGCACGGATCCACGTGTGTCCCTCCCTGCTGCAACGGTGCTCAGAATTCTGGTTTACAAGTTGTCGGTGTCAGTATTCTTGGACTGAGTGAGTACGCAGAAAACCCTTTCCTCCCCAACGGCACCCCTGCACTACCATCACCGGGCCCCGGGGCAAACAACCCCTACCCACGGAGGGGTTAAACATCTTGCTGCCATACCACCGCCACCGGGCTCTCCCAACAGCAGCGGTGGTACTCCATCTTACCACGCACCGTGGGTGTCGGCACGAACTTCCAATCCCCCTGTACATATCCCCCCTTTTAAATTCTAGTGTCCGCACGACCCTCTCCCCGGGTCCGGAGACCCCTCGAGCCACCGCGGTTCCGGATCCGAGCAGCTCAGCCGCTGACACAGGGGCGGTACCCCAGCACTGTTGAAAAAAAAAGGTTCGAAACACTGATGAAATCATACTCATTGCATATTCACTGTATCGTGGACCCGGAAGCAAGTGTGACCTCAGGATCGCAGATAGCAGCGCCGGGGACAGGTGAGTAAAAAGTTCCTGCTCTCCGTGTGCTATCACGGATAGCACACGGAGATCACACGTGTGCGAAAATCATGACACAGGCAGTGCCATACGCACCTTCAACATGTCCGTGAAAAACTTGTCTGTTTTTCACTGATGTGTGCAGGAGGCCTTATAAAAACAAAAAATTCATCTGAATAGGCACAGTTCAATACCTTATTTCTCCTGTGGGGGCGCTAGAACACTTGCCACCTGGATTCCCCATTGGGAACAGCTGATTTCTTGGGTTCCCAACAAGGGGACACTTTGTGATCAGATATTATCAATGGGGCCTTCTGACAAGTAGGGATTTTACAAAAGCAGAGATCCCCTTTTTCAATTGATATTGTCCTTTTTGGTGGACATTTTCCAATATTATTTATATTAAAACCGTGACCTTGAAGGGCACCTTAATCTCCTGAAATGGAAATTACAAGCAGATTGCGCTGCGATGTTTACGGAGAACAAAAAACTGTGAATAGCGAGAAAATCAGTCATACGTATTGCCATTGATTATATCATCCAGCCGCCACCTGTGCCCCACACCGACCCATGGGGCCTAGAAGAACGAGTGCCTGTGACATCATATCCCCGAGGCCCCTGACAAATATATACATGACAGAATGGGATAAATATAGCGTACAGCCTAATTACCTGGTTGCACCTCTACACTTGGAGAATCATGCACCGAGTTCTCAGAAAGAGTCATTGTAGCCCATGGTGGTTACCATTCTTCAGTTGTAATTTGTGATCTACCAGCTTTTCTATGTCCTGTCTTCATATTGTTGTCTTAAGCTTTGTACACCTATACTTTAAGTCTTGGTGCACATGTTGTATTTCTGACTTGCAGATTTGGTGCAGAAAATAATCTGCAGCATGTCAATTCTTGGTGTGCTTTTGCAGCGTTTTGCACCCACTGACTTCAATGAAATCAGTAAAAAATGCTATAAAAACAGGTATAAAAATGATGAGCGATGACATTCCTAACGCCACCACTTTTCAGAGTGATGAGCGGTGACGTTCCTGACATCACCGCTCATCAGTGTCCCTGGTCTCAAGCTGCGCAACAAGAGCCAAAAGCGGCTGGTGCTCAAAGTCTATGGAGCCTCATTTTGATGCCCCAGCCTTTGATGCAGGAAATTGTGGAATGTTTTGGGAACTGCAAGACATCGGAGCTGGGAACTTGGATTTCTAATAAGTTGGTGAACAAGGGACAGTGTCTTGTTTTTATTTCTCTATTTCTAGGTCTTTCAGGTTTCAATTTGTGGACTGCGGCGGAATCCGGACTGCGGCGGAATCCTTGGTCTGCGGCAGAATCCTTGGACTGCGGAGGAATCCTTGGACTGCGGAGGAATCCTTGGACTGCGGAGGAATCCTTGGACTGCGGAGGAATCCTTGGACTGCGGCGGAATCCTTGGACTGCGGAGGAATCCTTGGACTGTGGCGGAATCCTTGGACTGTGGCGGAATCCTTGGACTGCGGAGGAATCCTTGGACTGCGGAGGAATCCTTGGACTGCGGTGGAATCCTTCGACTGCGGCGGAATCCTTGGACTGCGGCGGAATCCTTGGACTGCGGCGGAATCCTTAGACTGCGGAGGAATCCTTGGACTATGGTGGAATCCTTGGACTACGGCGGACCAGCATGTTTTCTGTTTTTTTTAATTAAATGGTGAACCAGGGGGAAAGAGTAGGGGAGTGTTGTTTTTTTTTTTCAATTAAGTCATTTTTGTGTGTGTGTTTTTTTTGTCTTACTGGATTAGTAATGGGGGTATCTGATAGATGCCTCTCCATTACTAACCCCTAGGCTTGATGCCAGCTGACATTACACAGCTGGGACATTAACTTATATTACCATTACCCTAATTGCCACCATACCACGGCAATCAGGGAGAGCCATGGTGAAGCGCCACAACTGGAGTATCTAATGTGACGCTCCACTTCTGAGGTGGCTGTGGGCTGATCTATTTAGGCTGGGAAGGGTCCGACAACCTTGGATCTTCCCAACCTGATAATACCAGTCCCTGGTCTCAAGCTGCGCAACAAGAGCCAAAAGCGGCTGCTGCTCAAAGTCTATGGAGCCTCATTTTGATGCCCCAGCCTTTGATGCAGGAAATTGTGGAATGTTTTGGGAACTGCAAGACATCGGAGCTGGGAACTTGGTTTCTTATAAGTTGGTGAACAAGGGACAGTGTCTTGTTTTAATTTCTCTATTTCTAGGTCTTTCAGGTTTCAATTTGTGGAATGCGGCGGAATACTTGGATTGCGGCGGAATACTTGGACTGCGGCGGAATCCTTGGTCAGCGGCAGAATCCTTGGTCTGCGGCAGAATCCTCGGACTGCGGCGGAATCCTTGGACTGCGGCGGAATCTTAGGACTGCAGAAGAATCCTCGGACTGCGGTGGAATGCTCGGACTGCGGCGGAATGCTCGGACTATGGTGGAGCAGTATGATTTTGTTTTTTTTATTAAATGGTGAACCAGGGGGGAAGTATGGGGAGTGTTTTTTTTCAAGTAAGTAATTTTTGTGTGTGTTTTTTTGTCTTACTGGATTAGTAATGGGGGTATCTGATAGATGCCTCTCCATTACTAACCCCTGGACTTGATGCCAGCTGAGATTACACAGCTGACATCAACCCCAATTACCATTACCCCAATTGCCACCGTACCAGGACAATCCAGAAGAGCCGGTGCAAAACACCACAATTGGAGCATCTAATGTGGCGCGCCACTTCTGGGTGGGTCTGCAGGCTGATATTTTTATGCTGGGAAAGGCCCAAACAATCTTGGACCTTCCCAACCTGATAATACCAGCCCCCAGCTGTCTCCTTTCCCTTTGCTGGTTATCAAAAATAGTGGGGACCCCAAGTCATTTTATTCATTCATTTTTTTTAATCCTAAAAAGCTGTCCAATAAGCTCCACAGAGTGCAATTTTATCTGAAGGTTGTGTAATTCTATATCTATATGTCTCTGTCTGTCTATGTATTTCTAATATCCATCTACTATCTATCTCTACAGCATTCATTTATGTCCAAAAATCCCAGAAAAATGCAGGTGAAAACGCAGCAAAAACAAGACAAAAAAAGTGAGTTTTTGCTGCTGCGCTTTTCATGCCAAGAGATACAGCAAAGGCGCAGAAATTTCTGCAACCAAATAGTCAACATGTGCATTTACTTCCTAATGTAAAACTAATCAACTTTCTTAGTAGTTTTCATTTCCAAATTTTTACCATAATACTGCAAGGTCTGTAAGTTCTTTATCTAATTGAGCGATCCTCAAAAATGTTACAAATCCATCAGAGCTGCTCCTGGTTGTCACAGTTCAATCTGCTCTCCCCTTCCTTCTCTTATTAGTAGAGATAGCAGCAAAGAAGTGGTTGTAGACAACATGGACGGAGGGTAAAGCATCTATAGTCTCGGGGAGGGCAGAAAACAAATGAGGAAAGCAAATGAAAAGGAAATCATTCCAGGATAGAAGCTGTGCTGATCAAGGAGCTAATGAAGGCAGCAGCACTCTGTATACACAAAGACCTCACATTCAGCCTGTATTACTCAGAAAGACAGTCATGTGTTGACATGACTAGACCTTTGAAGCCAATCAGCAGCCACAGCAGTGACCTTAATGGTGTTGACATATCACCGATAAAGTCAATGATTGGCTGCAATGACCACATGTTGTGTGGGCACATCATTGATGGAGCCTGGCAGGGGACCATGGAAGCATTGGCACAAGAGAGGCAGAAAAAGAGGTAAGGTGTCCATTACTTTTGCAACTGTATACTATACTATGTTGTTGGGTGTTTTTTTACGTCATGGTGTCAACTCTTAATGGTTCCAATTTAATCCATGGCATTCAGTGGAATTGAGTTTCAAAACTGTAGAGTTCAGCATATTTCTTCCATAGCAATTTCAGTCCTCACTTGGTGGACAGGTGTCACAGTTGACAGAAAACCCTGTGGTGTCCGGCTGCAGAAGGTCGATGCGCTTTGCTGCACAACCTGCTCCTTGAGATTACATCCTTTCCTCTGTGGTGTGAATGGAGTTTTCTGTGTCTTATCTGTCAGGGTTTACTCTTTCCCCTTTAGGACCCTGTGGAGATCTTTTCCTTTCAGCTGCTAATCATTATCCCTCACCCTCTGTGTCTTTATATACCTGATTTCCCTTTGGTATGATGCTGGTGAGAGAGTTAGTTTCTATACAGTCGTGGAGATATGTTGCATGTTTCAGTTCCTCCCCCTAAGTCACAAGTTGTTTGTTTTCCATGTGTTGAGCAGAAGAAATACGGCACTCCCTCAGGAAGGGGTGGTGCATGGGAAGGGTCCCACCCCATATACATAAAATGGAAAGAACCCGGCACTCTGACCAAAGATACTGTGCCAAATATACACAGCTCCAGAGAAATTCTTCACCAACTCACCAGCGCACCGTTCCCTTCTGTCCTCCAGGATCCAAGACGAGTGTATGTTTAATAAAGGTCCTACTGACCGAAACGTCACCTGTATTACACCCGTGAGCTACCATTAAAACAAGTATATTTGACACAGCATCTTTGGTCTGAGCACCGGGTTCTTTCCATTTTATGTTTTCCCTGTGTGTTCTTTAGGACTTACTGGGGTTGACTAGCGCTCATCCCACCCATTCATTACCTAGGGCCCAGTTGAGGGTCAGCCAGAGTCTAGGTATCCTGCAGGGCGCATAGGTGCAGAACTAAAGACGTCAGAGGAGCCAGAGGAAGATTTGATCAGGGGACACCATCTCCCCCTTCCCTACACACAGGGTTTCCCTCTCCCCTCTCCTCCCTTTTTGTTGTTCGACCGGTATTTCCCCATACCTAGCATGACACAGGGGCAGCTTGTTGCTAAAACCAAAAATTGTTTTTACAAAGTTAAATAGGTGTGGTCAAAGTTCTTCTTTGGATGTCACATGGCTGGAACTACAAAAAACAACCTAACACCCTAATTACCCCTCTAATACATATGACAACATCTTAGGGTCAGCCCCAAAATCTAACGTCATCCTTCAACGCTTCAGAGAATCGTTTCCATTTGCAGAATTCGGCTTCTAGATCCTTGACCATGGAAACCCAAAGTGAAAACTGTCCTACAGTCGACATTGCCACCATAGGGGAATGCACTTAGTACTGTTCAGTATGAGGCGAGATTGTCATGATCCGGCACTTTGTGAAGTCTATTAATTTTCACCAGCAGCTGAAATAGCCAAAGTTAGGATTGAGGTCCTTTTATTACATAACTAGGCCCTTTGGCATATAATGTGGAAGTTTTAATAGTATGGCCTTTATTTTGCTTGGCTTAGAAGACTTTGACCTCTTGTCTTCCTGAAGAAGGATTACACAGAAATGTAAACACTCGGCTGATTTCCTCCCAAAACAGCGCCACTCCAGGCTGTGTGTGGTATTGCAGCTCAGCCCTATTCACATGGTATAATAACCAAGCCTGTTGAGGTTTACAGGCCTAATCTTATTCTGTATGCAAAAACAAAGGCCATCCCTGCAGATGAATATCCTGCACTTCAGTGCAACCGGTATTTAGCTCATTCATACACATAATTGGATAACATTGGGGTATATTATTACAGAGCTGACCCAAGAGAGTGAAAAACCTCCCTCTGGGTAATTAGAAATAAACTAGTTCATACGATACTGGTGTGATAATTATTGCTATGTAAAAAAAAAAAAATGCTAATTTAAATAATAATAATAGTAATAAATATTTTAAATATTTATTTTCTATATTAATTATATGATCAATTCATATTAATATTGATTTATTATTAATATTATTGAAATTAATTATTTAAATAAATTCTTATTCTTATTATTTTATATCTCATTATTATATTAGCCATTATTACAAATGTATTTATGTTGATTTTTTTTAAATGTACAAAACAAATATACAGCACATTATATATAAAATTAGAAATAAGTATTTATAGTTATTTCCTTTTTTCCCCACAAATCAGTAATTTGTTTTATTTTTTAAAAAAAATGTAATTTCTTTTCATTAATGTAAATAATCATTTTATATCCTATTATTATATTAGCCATTATTACAAATTTATTTTATGTTGATTTTTTTAATTTTTTTTATTTATAAAATAAATATACATTATATGTAAAAGTCAAAATAAGTATTTGTATTTATAGTTATTTTTACTTGTTTTATTCTCCCACAAATCAGTATTTTTAATAATTTTTTCCACTTTTTTTTTATTGAATTTTAAATAATATATCTCATTATTATACTAACCATTATCACAAATGGATTTTATAAGTTGATTTTTTAAAATTTACAAAATAAATCTACATTATATATATATATATATATATATATATATATATATATATATATATATATATATATATATATATATATATATATATATATATATATATATACACACATAAAATATATATTTACCTTGTAAATGTAAAAAAAAAAATCATCTTATATAATACATTTGTGATCATGGCTAATATAATAAAGAGACATATTATTATAATTATATATATATATATATATATATATATATATATATATATATATATATATATGTCGAAATAATTATCTGTATTTATTTTTAATATTTACTTTTTTTTACAAATTATTTTTTCTATTTTAAATTTTTTCACAATTTTTTTACAATTGTTTTAATTTTGATATATTTTATGTATATATATATATATATATATATATATATATATACATAAAATATATTTACCTTGTAAATGTAAAAAAAAAATCATCTTATATAAGACATTTGTGATCATGGCTAATATAATAAATAATATAATATTATTATTATAATATATATATATATATATATATATATATATATATATATATATATATGTCGAAATAATTATCTGTATTTATTTTTAATATTTACTTTTTTTTACAAATTATTTTTTCTATTTTTAATTTTTTCACAATTTTTTTACAATTGTTTTAATTTTGATTCCTTTTCTTTTAATGTAAATAATATTAATTTATATTTTTACAAATTTGTTATGTTTAATATTTTTTTATTTACAAAATAAATATTATATATAGAAATCGAAATAAGTATTTTTATTTTTACATTTTTTTTTCAAATTTTTACTTTTTTTTAACAATTTTGATTTCTTTTTTTTTACAATGTAATATTGCAGTAATTTTTATATCCATTTTTTTTTATATTAAATCCAATAAGCAGATCACACTGGGAATGAGTACATTAGCATAGGCAAACTTTGTTTTAGACCCTCCGGAACGTTTTTGATTTGCAAAGACAATTGTATAAAATGAAGACGTGTGTCAAGAAACCACATAAAATAGAAGAAGTCTTACAGGGCAGCAGGCCTGATGAAGCCGGAGCATTATTATTCTATAGTAGATTCTTTTCACCTTTCAATCTAATAAAAAAAAAAAAAAAATCCGCTTTTCTTCATTACGGCCGCACATCTGAGACTCGCTCATATTGAACTGAATCCCCTGTGATTCATTAAAACAGGAAAATGTCTATATTACTAGAGGAAGACAAAGGCCCCGGCGTGGAGCATATGGTAAGTAGCAAGTGCTGAATGAGGATTAAGGCTGTCGTGTGGCCGACACGGGAAGCCCCTTCTTGTCCTTTAAAATGGTGGCGGACAAAAGCCCGGCCTCTTCACGGCCACTGCAGCCTAATAGGAAACCCATTGAAAAAAACATTCTCATTGATCAACCTCAGATAAAACAATAACGTTCTGAGATGCATTAAATTCTCATTGCAGATCAATTCACTCCATTGTGTAATTAGATGCTACAAACCGCTATATATATAATATATATATATATATATACACACACATATACACATACATACATACACACACACACACACACAGTATATATATATATATATATATATATATATATATATATATATATATATATTCTATTTTTCTTATTTTTTCTCATTTATATTAGATGTGAATTACAGTGGGTGCAGAAAATATTCAGACCCCTTTATAAATTTTTCACTCTGTTTCATTGCAGCCATTTGGTAAAATTCAAAAAAGTTCTTTTTTTTCTCATTAATGTACCCTCTGCACCCCATCCCCCATCCCCCATCTTGACAGAAAACAAAACAAATGTAGAAATGTTTGCAATTTATTAAACAAGAAAAACTGAAATATCACATGGTCATAAGTATTCAGCCCCTTTGCTCAGACACTCATATGTAAGTCACATGCTGTCCATTTCCTTGTGATCCTCCGTCAGATGGTTCTACTCCTTCATTGGAGTGCAGCCGTGTGTAATTAAACTGATAGGACGTGATTTGGAAAGGCGCACACCTGTCTATATAAGACCTCACAGCTCACAGTGCATGTCACACCAAATGAGAATCATGAGGTCAAAGGAGCTCAGAGACAGAATTGTGGCAAGGCACAGATCTGGCCAAGGTTACAAAAGAATTTCTGCAGTACTCAAGCTTCCTAAGAGCATAGTGGCCTCCATAATCCTTAAATGGAAGAAGTTTGGGACCACCAGAACTCTTCCTAGACCTGGCCGTCCAGCCAAGCTTAGCAATCGTGGGAGAAGAGCCTTGGTGAGAGAGGTAAAGAAGAACCCCAAGATCACTGTGGCTGAGCTCCAGAGATACAGGAGGGGGATGGGAGAAAGTTTCACAAAGTCAACTATCACTGCAACCTCCACCAGTCGGGCCTTTTTGGCAGAGTGGCCTGACGGAAGCTTCTCCTCAGTGCAAGACATATAAAAGCCCCATAGAGTTTCCCAAAAAACACATGAAGGACTTCCAGACTATGAGAGATAAGACTCTCTGGTCTGATGAGACGAAGATAGAACTTTTTGGTGATAATTCTAAGCGGTATGTGTGGAGAAAACCAGGCACTACTCATCCCCTGCCCAATACAATCCCAACAGTGAAACATGGTGGTGGCAGCATCATGCTATGGGGGCAGGGAAAGACTATGAGAAATAGGATACTCTGGTCTGATGAGACGAAGATAGAACTTTTTGG
>NC_134362.1:29082873-29085373 GCF_048569485.1 Anomaloglossus baeobatrachus
TAAAGGCGCTTCTTCTCAATACTGAGCAAAGGGTCTGAATACTTATGACCATGCCATGTGATATTTCAGTTTTTCTTGTTTAATAGATTTGCAAAAATTTCTACATTTCTGGGTTTTTTTCTGTCAAGATGGGGGATGGGGTGCAGAGTGCACATTAATGAGAAAAAAAATGAACTTTTTTGAATTTACCAACTGGCTGCAATGAAACAATGAGTGAAAAATTTAAAGGGGTGTGAATACTTTCCAAAGTACCCAATGTAGATAGATAGATACCCCCATCCATCCTTCCTACAGTCTTAGTCCCTAATATACACTTGATTTGGCAAAACTAATTCGTATTTGGTCCTGTCAATAAAGCTTATTTGATTAGATAGATAGATAGAGGGATAGATAGATAGATAAAGGGATAGATAGATAGATAGATAGATGATAGATAGATAGATAAAGGGATAGATAGATAGATAGATAGATAGATGGAAATAGAGGGATAGATAGAGGCATAGATAGAGGGATAGATAGAGGGATAGATAGATAGAGGGATAGATAGAGGGATAGATAGAGGGATAGATAGAGGGATAGATAGATAGATATAGATAGATAAATAGATAGATAGAGGGATAGATAGAGGGATAGATAGATAGATAGATAGATAGATAGAGGGATAGATAGATAGAGGGATAGATAGATAGATAGATAGATAGATAGAGGGATAGATAGATAGATAGAGGGATAGATAGATAGAGGGATAGATAGATAGATAGATAGATAGATGGATAGAGGGATAGATAGATAGATAGATAGATAGATAGATAGATAGATAGATAGATAGATAGATAGATAGATAGATAGATAGGGGGATAGAAGATCTATACAGTACATAGATAATATCCTAGATGGCATAGAAAGATTTGCATGGACAGAGTCATTTGGTGGTTTTATTATGGCCTATAGGGGGCAGTCGTGTTTTCCCCAATTCTCTGAATGAAGCAGTAGCCTTTTATTATCATCCTATTCATCTTTCTATATGTTAGACATAAACATGCATTCACTGATACATTGTTGCATTTTTTACATCAGGTTCTGTCTCACTTTTAATATCCTCGAAATCTCTTCTACCACAATCTTCAAAAGGGGAAAAAAATGTCAAGGTCATTTGAAGGTCAATATTTCAATCCTGCCAAAAAACTCCATTTTGAATCTTTCTCCCATCTGTCTGCCATTACAATATTTTATCACATCTCATACAAATATCTGTTCATTAGTGTATTCAGCGCAAACAAGCAAAGGCAGAAATCTGCTGTCGACAGACCACACTCATCAGGACTGGGAACCTCACAGTCAGGCAGCGACAGAGAGAAAAGCAGAGGTGTGGGGACGACGATTTCCCAAAATATATCGTCAAAATTATCTTTAATATTCCTTCGAAATGAGCAATCCATTCTCTACTTTAGTCTTATATTGATAAACAAACAAATTACCGTAAACAACAAAGTATCTGAAAATTACAAGGTTCAACCTTATAAACATTTGACTTTTATCAATATTTTATTCCAAAAAATGTCAATTAAAACATTGATATTCAAGGGTTAGAATCTCATAGGTATGGTGGGATATTATATATATATATATATATATATATATATATATATATATATATATATATATATATATATATATATATATATATATATATATATATATATATATATATAAAAAAAAATAATAAAAAACATATTTAAAATAAAAAATAATAATAGAAAATAATAAATAAAAAAATCATATATATATATATATATATATATATATATATATATATATATATAAAATATAAATATATATATATATAATATATTATATTTATTTTTTATTTATTATTATTTTTTTATTATTTTAAATATGTTTTTTTTTTATTTTTACTATGTAGCAAATATAAAATACTGCTGGGGCATTGATTTCTGGAACTTTGATTTATCTACCTTTTTTGTAGCAGAATAAGCCATAAAGCGACGACTTTTTCCTTTCCATTCATGCATTATTTATACCATGCAAAATAGCTCACAGCAACATATTAGTTAACCCCTTCATTTTCTCACCCTTTTTAACATAATTACATTTTCTTTCCTACCCCCATGGAAAATAAAAAATGATTCATTGCTTCCTTTTTTATAATCTTGTCTTCGTTGATACATTGTATATTATCTCTAGTATCTGACTGACAGTTCTTGTCGTACATACTGTCAGCATCACAGATTTCTTCCTCTTCCCATTTCACATAAAGCCCACGGTTATTACAAAAGGGATCAAGGAGCAGAATGCATCCTCAATTCTCAGTAGATCTAATTAACAGGTGGAATCACACCCTTGGTCCCTGAAATATTGCCAAACACCATAGAAACTGAGGTCTGGGCTTCGAGAGCACCATCTGTAGCCGTCTCTGCATGGGGGATTGATTTTGCCTTGAATATATTTTTAATTAAAATTAAATGGAAAAGAAAAAAAA
>NC_134362.1:29090373-29182873 GCF_048569485.1 Anomaloglossus baeobatrachus
TTTATTTATTTTTTTTTACATCATCTTATATCAATGAAAAGTCCTTACTCCTGATTGATTAAAAAAAAAAAATCTTTATTCCCTTTGTGTCTATGGTGATATCATCTTATTTTCTTTTGCAAATTTATTTTTTTTATTTTTTTTATATTTTAATTTATTTATTTTTTACATCATCTTATATCAATGAAAAGTCTTTACTCCTGATTAATTAAAAAAAAATATTCCCTTTGTGTTTATGGTGATATCTTATTTTTTTTTTTAATTTTTTTTAATTTTTTAATTTTTTAGTTTTTTTACATCATCTTATATCAATGAAAAGTCTTTACTCCTGATTAAAAAAAGAAGTCAAAATTCTTTATTCCCTTTGTGTTTATGGTGATATCATCTTTGTTTTTTCCAAATTTAATTTTTTTTTTAATTTTAATTTTTTTTTTTACACATCATCTTATATCAATGAAAAGTCCTTACTCCTGATTGATTAAAAAAGTAAAAATTCTTTACTCCCCTTTTGCCTATGGTGATATTTAAAAAAAAAAAAAAATATATATATATATATATTTTATTTTAATTTTTTTTTTTTTTTTACAATTATCTTATTATTGGAAAGATATTTCCCATCGTATCTATGGTTGTATCATTTTTTTTTTCCAAATTTATTTTTTTTTTTACATTATCTTACATCATTGAAAAGTCCTCACTCCTGGTTGATTAAAAAAAAAATCAAACTTCTTTATTCCCATCGTGTCAATGCCAATATCTTATTTTTTTTCCAAATTTAAATTTATTTTTTTACATTATCTTATATTTTTGGAAAGTCCTCATTCCTCATTGATTAAACAAAAGTCAATATTCTTTATTCGCATCTTGTCTATGGTGAGATCTTATTGTTTCCAAATAAAAAAAAAAAAATCTTTTTTTTTTACCATCATTACTATTAACAACACCAAACATTGTAATTAAATAAAATATTTGGTTATTTACGCCATTTTATATATACTATTTCATGACTGTCACACGTCACTATCATTCCCTCTTTAAGTGAATGCAGTTTGATACAGGAGTGAATACAAGTTATTTATATTTATTTATTTATTTTTAATTTTGTGGTTATTAATATTTTTTTTTATAGCCAAAGGGAGCAAAACAGTTTTAGCAATAACAAAAAAAATACTAGCATCCTGTTGGAACGATTTACCTTTAGTGTAGGTGTAGTGGATATCAATTATAGATGTTTTACACCCATAATAGATATTTTTTAACTATCAGTAATAACCAGTTCTGGGTTTTTGGAAGAAAAAATATCTAATGCTGTACAAGGCTGCCCTCTGGTGTGCAAATAGAAACATAGCAGCTACCAATTGAATCCTGAAGAAATTAAAACCATACAATGGAGATCAAAATTAGAGAACACACAATTTCCTATATGTTGCGTTCATTATGTCGTCCTATGTGATTATATCCTAACATGAGGAAAGTCACAGGATTTTCCGCTTATTTCATAAACTGAATTTATTCCAAAGCACATAATAAAAAGGTAAATGAAATAAATGAAAAAGAACACAAATCAAAATTAGAGAACACTTTCAGATCCCTGCAAGTTATTGGTGTTAATCCGGCACCTGGTGCTAATTTCCTTAATTATCTGACAAACCCTATGTAACTGGCAGCCGAACTTTCCAGTTTGTACTCACTTTGAAAAAATGTTCTGCCGTTCCAAAGTGACTGAAACCCTCCGGCAGCAGGTTGTCCAGATGAAGGCCAAAAGGGTGACAAAGTGACTGTAACCCTCCAACAGCAGTTTGTCCAGATGAAGGCCAAAGGGGGGACCCTATCAGCCATAGAAAGAGAAGTTGGTCGCTCTAACTCTGTGATTTTGAGAATATTGTATCTTTACAACATCACAAACTCTTTCAAGTCCCCCAAGAAGGCTGGTCGCCCTCGAAAGACAAATGCAAAAGAGGACAGGACAATGTGGAGAATCTCCATGCGTAATCGTTTCAACACTGCAGCTGGAACTCGTCGCCAGTTCAGCATTGTACAGGGTAAGGATCTGTCTCGTCATACAGGGTCACGACATTTAAGAGCATTTGGACTGAAAGCCCACTCTGCAGTGGCCAATGCTTTCATCAGCAGAAAGAATCAAAAGGCTTGGTGAGCATGTTGTATTGCCAGAGGAGAAGTGTCCACAGGTCATTTTAGTGATGAAAGCAAATTTAATTTATTTGGGTCTGATGGAAAACATTATGTTCATCGACAAACTGGGGAAAGACTGAACCCATAGTGTGTTAAGAAGTCAGTGAAAGGTGGTGGAGGACGGGTCATGGTTTGGGGAATGTTTTCTGCGGCAGGAGTTGGACCTCTCATACAGCTACATGGCAGAGTAAATGCAAGTCTGGAGCAGAACCTTCTTCAACAACATGTGGTTACTTACTTGCGTTCATCCCTCAATCAGCCAGCAATTTGCATGCAGGACAATTCACCCTGTCACACAGCAATACGGGGGAAGCAGTTCCTGGAAACAGAAAACATTGAAACAATTAAATGGCCATAGCTCAGAGTCCTCCTGACCTAAACCCGATAGAAAACCTCTGGAAAATCCTTGGTGACAAAGTTATGGCCAAGAAACCCACAACAGTCAAAGAACTGTGGAAGAGACTGGAAGGAGAGTGGGCCAAAATCCCCCCAGAGCAATGTGAGGGACTAGTGATGTCCTGTGGCTGCAGATGTGCTGGAGTCATTCACAGCGACGGCCGGTGCACGTCCTACTGATTGTGACTGTTGTTATCTGCAGAACATTTACTGATCGTCTCTCTCTGTGCTACAGTCATTGCTGCTCTCTAATTATCAGCATCACATTTTGGGCAAAATGAAGGTTTTCTGTTGATAAACTTTGGATATTTTGTTTAAACCCTGTTCTAGTGGCATGGCGCGCCCCTTACACAAAACCTGCAAATGTTAATCAATGTATACATTGTGGGCACAATTTGTAGAGTACTTTAAATTGCAGCTTATAATATATATATATATATATATATATATATATATTAATAAATGTAGTTAAATGATAAACCTCATTGAGTTTGTGGTTCTAGTTCTTACATTTGTGGAGACTTTTTGCCACCCAATATTTATGGTAGCCTCCACTGCCTGCCGTTAACACAGTTCTCCATGCTTAGAAAAGTTTGTCTGCTTTCATTCAGAGTCACCTCCCCCTCCTGTCCACAGGTTATCTGTGATATTGCAGCTTTTGAATGTGGTCAAGCTGCAATACCCCGAGCAACCTGCGGACAGAGGTGTCACTGTTTTGAAAGAAAGCTGTTTTTAAAATCCTTTATACCCATTTAACCCCATCGATGTCGCCAATATGTGCATTGGGAGCAGGCACACTTCACACTGGGTAGATGTTGGCTGTGTTATACAGCCAGCGTTAACAGCAGCAACCAGAGCTAACATGAATAATACTTTTTAACCACTTAAATGCCACTCTCAATCTCTGACAGCCTTTATTTAAACGGCACAATTGACTGGCACAATCATTTCCGCACTCTGTTGACTCTACCGGCATGCCAAGATTGCAGGGAGTCAATGACTTACCATTGAAGTTGGAGGTCTGCTGAAGGAGCTCACCTCCACCTTCTTGGTGCTTCTAAGGAGCGCATCCTATGGCTCGCTCCTAGGAGATAAATAAAATCAAAATATTGCAGTATAAGGGTAGAAGCATGCAAATGATGGCAGATTTAAGTCCCTTATGTATTGTTTCTTTAAAAAAAAAAATAATAATTTTATATATATATATATATATATATATATATATATATATATATATATATATATATATATATATATATATATATATATATATACACACACACAGTACAGACCAAAAGTTTAGACACACCTTCTCATCTCTAGAAGCTAGTTGACTAAGAAGGAGAGTGATGGGTGCTACGCCAGATGACCTGGCCTCCACAGTCACCAGACCTGAACCCAATCGAGATGGTTTGGTGTGAGCTGGACCACAGAGTGAAGGCAAAAGGGCCAACAAGTGCTAAGCATCTCTGGGAACTCCTTCAAGACTGTTGGAAGACCATTTCCGGTGACTACCTCTTGAAGCTCATCAAGATAATGCCAAGAGTGTGCAAAGCAGTAACAAAGCAAAAGGTGGCTACTTTGAAGAGCCTAGAATATAATACATATTTTCAGTTGTTTCACACCTTCTTAAGTATTTCATTCCACATGTTTTCATTCAGAGTTTTGATGTCTTCAATGTGAATCTACAATTTTTAGAGTCATGAAAATAAAGAAAACTGTTTGAATGAGAAGGTGTGTCCAAACTTTTGGTCTGTACTGTAATATATATATATATATATATATATATATATATATATATATATATATATATATATATATATATATATATATATATATATATATATATATATATATATATATATACCATTCTCTTTTCCGAATTCAAAAACAAGGAAATGTAACAAAACAAGCATTTGGTATTTTGGTATCGCTAAGTCTGTAAGGTTCGGTTTATCAAAATATATAATTACTTAACCCATAAAGTAAAAGCTGTAAAGATTAAAAATAATTCATAACGACTATTTATTTTTTCAGTTTCAATATGTGATCCAAAAAATGCAATAAGAAGACATGAAAACATTGCATCTTCCCAAAAACAATATTGTGATGGTGGAATATGGGGGGTTGTGTATAATTTTGTGTAGGTTCGTATTTTAGGTGTGCTGCTCTGTCCATTCTGTATTCCTTCTGTGTATATTGTCCCGTTTGCAGGTTTAATCACCCCCTGCTAGGCTTTTGTCACTAAGTCTGGGGGAGGAGGCCTGGGATCTACCTAAACTCTCTGTTTTACTTGGAGATTAGTCAGTCTGGCTGGGAACTACAAGAGAAGCAGGAAGATTCATCCTCTGGGGTTAGAAGCTGCAGCTACAGGCAGCACCCCAGAGAGCAGTTGAGAAACCCCAATTTCCCTGGAAAAAGACTGCTGGAGGATTGTGACGGATTTATCCTCTGTGGGAGAAGCTGAGGCTTCCCAGAGAGACCTGGACGTTTATCTCTTCCTTGACTGTATCCGTGTTCCTGGACTATTTTACCCTCTGTGTGGTGGATTATTTTTATGAACCTTCTGGATTGCATGGAATAAAAGGAACTTTTGGATTGCTCTCTCATCTCTCGCTCTATTGATTGTGTGATATCAGGGAAGGACCCCACCACAGGTGTCCATATGGATAACCGCTTATGACACCAAAAACAACCTCTCATAAAGCTCTGACGACAGAAAAATAAAAAAAAATGTTCCAGGTCTCAAAAATTATTTTTTTTTGACCAGTGTACTATAAATAAAAGGGAATGTTGACATTCAAAAATACAATTCATCCCACAAAAAATAAGTCCTCATCCAGCTATGTCAGTGACAGAATAAAAATGTTATGATTCTTGGATGAAGGGGAAGAAAAAAAAAAATGAAAATGCATGAATGAAAAATGGCTTTGTTGGGAAGGGGTTAATGCTTAGGCTTCAGTCTGTTTGCAATGATAAAGTAATTAGTAGACGGGGGAGTGGAGGGGGATGCAGCTGCATCTTCTGCTAACTTGAAACTACATATTGTAACAAGAGAGGCGCAGAAATTCAGATTACTGGGATTAATTTGATTGGCTTAAACCAGAAGACGCTCCACTAAACTTGAGGCAAATGTCACAGCTGCCCTCCCAGATAGAGATGAGCGAACCTGAACGGTAAACTTCGGGGTTCTTACCGGACACCTAGTGTCCGGTACTGAACTTCGATCATAGACTTCTCACGGGAAGTGTAACTGTTCAGGTTCACCACTCGAATAAAGCTTGTTGAGAAGCTACAGCGCAGCCAATCAACATGCTTTTGGGCTGTAGGCATTTACGCACCAATCCGAGCCTTGACAAGTATTTGCATGGCTGTGATTGGCCAGTGCCTGACGTGACCCGGCCTGTACAAAGGCCGAAAATCATGGTCTGGTGCCAAGTGCCCTAACAGCTTAGTGAATAGGGAATAAATAAAAAAATAAAGAAAAAATGTTGTGGTTTCCATTCTATTTTTGATGACCAGTGCAGGTAAAGCAGATAGCTGGGGGCTGATATCATCAGGCTGGGGAGGCCCATGGTTATTTGGCTCCTCCCAGCCTAACAATTCCAGGCTGAAGCCATTCCAGAAGTGGCGCATCCAGTAGATGTGCCAATTCTGGTGCTTCGCCCAGCTTTTCTCGCTTTCCCTGGTGCAGTGGCAATCTGGATAATACTTTTAGGGTTGATGTCAGCTCTGAATTGACAGCTGGCATCAAACCCAGGGGTTAGTAATGGAGAGGAGTCTATCAGACACCCCCATTACTGACCCAGAAATTTAAAACACACACGCAGAAAAAAATAATTTATTTGAATATAGACTCCCTCGCATGCGCCCGTTCATCAATGTATTAATTAAAAAGAATTCCTCGAAGTTCCGACATAATCCAGTGGTGGAATGTCCCATGACGCCCATCGAATCCTATGGAGCCTCGTTCTTTGAACATTCTGAGAACGAGGCTCGATAGGCTGGAATAACGCCAGGTCAGAGCCAGACATGGAATTTTTCAATCTCGTAAGAAATTCTGTACCTGCCGTTCACCGTGAAAGACCTATGGAGACTCGTTCAGAACTTTGAGGATTTGTTTTTAAATTAATAAATTAGTGAACGAGTGAGTGTGGCGGAGTCTTTATTCGAATACACTTTGTTGTTTCCTTGGTGGGTGTCTTTAACTGTATACTCACCGGGTTAGTAATGGGGGTGTCTGAGAAGACAGTGCAACTAAGCTGCAGTCACTGGTCATAGTTCAGTCCTTAAGGAGCAAAGATAAAGAGTAGAAAATGCTGAAGTATAGAAAGAATTACTCAGGGCTGGTGACTTCAATATCAAGAAAAAAAGTGTTATTTAGTCAAATATTACTTTTCCCAATGGCTACTGTATTTCTACTGTGGCGCCCCTGACCTGGTCAGGCACCACTGAGTACTGCACCCATGCTGGGGACAGTACAATACAGGTAATCCAGAAGGCTGACCGGGGTGTGGTACACAGGCGCATAGTGATCAGGTCTCACACATGTACCCATGAGAGGACCCCTGGGGATCCCAGGAGGGGGAAAAGCCTTGACCTTCACTGGAATAGTGGAGGGGGCCAAAAGCCTCCATCTCCTCTCAAGGGGTGTGGTAAGAGAGTCTGGTTGCTAGGTGGCGTAGGCAAGAACAGGAGAGGAGGGGCAGTGAGTCAGTTAGAGCAGAACTCCATAGGGCTCAGTGAGGAGCAGACCTGTGGGGCTGTTGCTGTCTAACAGCGCCCGCGCAGTGGCTACTGACGGGGGAGAACGGTCAACTAGGAGTGCTACCCGAAATCCATCTTCAGCTAGAGAGAGAGCAACGGAGTGGGAAGTAAGGAGACTGCTAGAGAGTACCAGGCCCAAACGGGCGGCAGATCCCGAAGCGGAGATAGATCCAGCTTTCTTTTGCTAAACCTGCCGGTGTGGGGCTCTCAAAGCCCACGCCACAACACTACAAAAGCCGCAGCCACGTAGCCACAGTTAGGGCCCATAGCTCACAGGAGGCAAGCAGCTGGAGTGATCTGGCCCAGGCGACAAGCACACGGCAAACGAAGGGGAGTGAGGCTTCAGCAACTTCCCTGGGTGACCCCCATAGGGACTCAAAGTCGGGGTCACCCCAAACCACCAAGGGCTAAGGAAGGCGAGTTAGTAGTCACCCTCACAAGTCAGCCTGAAGGACACCTGGTTCCCGCCTGGTTCATCCCAGCTACGCCCGGGTTACTCACCCTGCCACCTGAAGTGAGTAAAAACCCTGAAAGACATTCTGCCTGTGTGGAGTTATTCTGCGCCTTGTGGTACTACGCACCTACACCGGGCCCTGGGGCTTGCCTCACTCTCAGGAGGCTATTCCAACTAACTGCACACACCATCAGCCCCAGGCGACCCTCAACCTGCAGTGGCGGTCCCTACTGGCCGCAATACTGAGAGTGGCGTCACGACAAGAAGAAGATCTCCTACCTGTGACCAGATCCAGCTGAGTGGAGTCCCTGAAGGTAATGCACCGACACAACACCTGTGGGGCTTCACATCTGGCGTCACGAACAGGATAAGGACTAGACCTGTCCAGACAGGTGACCATGTGCCTGGGCGGTCCGCTTGAAAAATTGGAAGCGCCGCCATATTGCCACCATGAAAAGCGCGCTGAAAAACAACAGCAGCCCGCGCTGGGAGAAGTTACCGCCCACGAAGAGGTGTGGCTACCCAGAGATCCCCTGCAGAGTTCTGACCTTGCCAGCTATGAGAGTGGAAGCGTCCAGAGACGGCGGGAAGGAAAGGAAGCCACAAGCCTGCTGCTGGGAGAGGAGCTGCTGAAAGAGGCAGAGCGGAAACTGAACAGCTTGCTACTAGAGGCAACGGCGAGTCCACTGCTGGGAGATCGTGCAGAAGACGGCGCAGAAGAAATGGCGTCTGACCGCAGGAATCCAGAACCAGGCTCCGCTGCCTGGTGGTACCGGGAGCTGGCCCAGTTCTGCGACCGACTGGAGACCCGGGTTGTGGAGCAGATCCGGGAAGAACGAATGGAAATGCTGGAGATGACCGCGGCGGTTCGGGCCTATGAAAGGAGAGCCGCGCGCCGAGTGCCAGACAGGACGGCGACGACGCAGACCCCGATGCTGCCACCGGTGGGTGAGTCGAGTGATGCCCCGGCCAGCGCAAGTGCCCCGACCCCTGCTGCCACGCCCGCGGTCCCCGAAGAGGCGTCCGGTGCGGCGACGCTGAAGCAGGCCGCAGCCACGCCAGGTGCGGCCTTCCAAGCCCCAGCGGCCGCAGCGATGCCCTGCTCGGCCCACCAAGACCCGGTCCCTGCAGCAACGCCCAGTCCGGCCCGCAAAGAACCGGCTGCCACCGCGACCCTCATCCGCGCCGCAGGTGTGACGCTGACCCAGGCCGCCGCCCTGCTAGGCCCGGCCCGCCGAGACCCCACCGCCGCAGCAACGCTCGTCCGCGCCGCAAGTGAGGTGCTGAACCAGGCCGCAGCCCCGCCAGGTGCGGCCCGCCAAGCCCAGACTGCTGCAGCGACGTCCAGCCCAGCCTGCACAGAGCCCCCTGCAACAGCGACACTGATCCAGGCCGCCGCCATGCCGGGCGCGGCTCGCCAAGACCAGGCCGCCGCCATGCCGGGCGCGGCCCGCCAAGACCAGGCCGCCGCCATGCCAGGCCCGGCCCGCCAAGACCAGGCCGCCGCCATGCCAGGCCCGGCCCGCCAAGACCAGGCCGCCGCCATGCCAGGCGCGGCCCGCCAAGAGATTGCATCACTATTTTCCCCGGCCTGCAAGGCCAGAGCAGACACCGCTCCCCAGTCCAAAGAGGTCCCTGCTAGGAAGTCCCTGATAGGAGAGGACCCCGAATACTGGAAGCTGAAGGCTGATCTAGAGGCCCAGTTCCCACAAGAGATGGTGGATCGGTATCTGCTCCCTCCGCATACCCCCAAGGAGATTCAGGCAACCCCTGCAGCCGCGCCAGAGAGTCCACCGCCCGGACCAGCTGAGGACCACTCATCCCCAGCGCTGCCACAACCAGAGTGCAGCGAAGAACTAAGGGGGAGAGGAGGCCAGGAAGCTGAGGAGCTGACTCCGGAGCCACCGGCAGTGGATCTATACTCAGAGCCGGAGATGTTGCCCTATTCCCGCTGGGATGAGGAGGACTTGACACCGTCTGCTGACGAAGATCAGCCCAGAAACCTTACCTGGGGCCCTGCAGGCATTGAAGTAACAGCCCGGCAAAACCCAGCCCGCAAGACAAGGCGTCGCAACAGAACAACGCTGTCCTCTGCACCACAGTCTCCAGAGCAGAGAGAAGTCACAGCCAGAGACCTACAGGAGAAAAGGTTACTGAGAAGGTCCAAAGCCCAGGTCAGAGGACCCCTTTGCAGAGGAGTAGTGGAGGATTTCAATTTGAGAAGTGGATATGGATTCATTGTAGCCCCTGGTATCAAAGAAGGGATATTTGTCAACAGAAGAGATGTGAACGCTCATCTGCCTAGAGGACACCCTGGCAGAAACTTAAAGATGGGAAATACAGTACAATTCACTATGCATGAAGGCGAAAGAGGATTGTATGCCTTAGATGTAGCACCATGTCCCAAAGAAGAAAGAAGAGACAGAGATAAAGAAACAGATGCAGCAAAGGAAACAGATGAAGATCAAGAAAGAAAAGACAAGGAACCTACAGATGAAACTACCTCAGACGACGACAAAGAGCAAGAAAGCAGCAGGTGCCGCAGCCCAACAGGCCCAAGCCCTGGTGAAATGGAGGAGTAAAGTAAAGAAAGAAGTTACCAGTTGAAGTTTTGAAAAGTTTGTTTTGCAACGTTCACGTTTAAGTATGTGCCCACAAAAACTATTGTGAGAAATAAACCTTAAGGCTATGAACTGGCTATAGCCACAAACTCTCGCAGTGTAAATAGTTACACCAGAGGGCACCACCACCACCAGAGTCAGCCTGTTTAGGGGCTTGGCTCGTCTGCAACCAGGAGGAGCCCGTCCGTATATAGGGCCTTGGCTTACCTGCGACCAGAGAGCATGCCTGTTTATGGGGCCTGGCTCTCCACCACAAAGAGGGTACCTGGTCAGCACCAACTGTGGAGGCCGCCTCTGCATCCTGCCAGAAGAGGCTGACGGCGCGGATCCACCAGGCCAGGTATACCCTGAAACCACCAGCCCATGTAAGCCGCCTCTACATCCTGCCAGAAGTGGCTGAAGCCGCGGCCAACGTGAAAGGGTTTTGGGTGGGTTAACGGACTTGTGGGTGGAGGGTGGTGATGTATGGTACCTGGTGCTTTTAAATGTTTTACATGTTTTAATGTTTTATGCATTTTAAAATGTTGTCTTGCAGCCCGAGGACGTGCTGGTGATAACTAAGGGGGAATGTGGCGCCCCTGACCTGGTCAGGCACCACTGAGTACTGCACCCATGCTGGGGACAGTACAATACAGGTAATCCAGAAGGCTGACCGGGGTGTGGTACACAGGCGCATAGTGATCAGGTCTCACACATGTACCCATGAGAGGACCCCTGGGGATCCCAGGAGGGGGAAAAGCCTTGACCTTCACTGGAATAGTGGAGGGGGCCAAAAGCCTCCATCTCCTCTCAAGGGGTGTGGTAAGAGAGTCTGGTTGCTAGGTGGCGTAGGCAAGAACAGGAGAGGAGGGGCAGTGAGTCAGTTAGAGCAGAACTCCATAGGGCTCAGTGAGGAGCAGACCTGTGGGGCTGTTGCTGTCTAACAGCGCCCGCGCAGTGGCTACTGACGGGGGAGAACGGTCAACTAGGAGTGCTACCCGAAATCCATCTTCAGCTAGAGAGAGAGCAACGGAGTGGGAAGTAAGGAGACTGCTAGAGAGTACCAGGCCCAAACGGGCGGCAGATCCCGAAGCGGAGATAGATCCAGCTTTCTTTTGCTAAACCTGCCGGTGTGGGGCTCTCAAAGCCCACGCCACAACACTACAAAAGCCGCAGCCACGTAGCCACAGTTAGGGCCCATAGCTCACAGGAGGCAAGCAGCTGGAGTGATCTGGCCCAGGCGACAAGCACACGGCAAACGAAGGGGAGTGAGGCTTCAGCAACTTCCCTGGGTGACCCCCATAGGGACTCAAAGTCGGGGTCACCCCAAACCACCAAGGGCTAAGGAAGGCGAGTTAGTAGTCACCCTCACAAGTCAGCCTGAAGGACACCTGGTTCCCGCCTGGTTCATCCCAGCTACGCCCGGGTTACTCACCCTGCCACCTGAAGTGAGTAAAAACCCTGAAAGACATTCTGCCTGTGTGGAGTTATTCTGCGCCTTGTGGTACTACGCACCTACACCGGGCCCTGGGGCTTGCCTCACTCTCAGGAGGCTATTCCAACTAACTGCACACACCATCAGCCCCAGGCGACCCTCAACCTGCAGTGGCGGTCCCTACTGGCCGCAATACTGAGAGTGGCGTCACGACAAGAAGAAGATCTCCTACCTGTGACCAGATCCAGCTGAGTGGAGTCCCTGAAGGTAATGCACCGACACAACACCTGTGGGGCTTCACACTACACTATGTGCAGAATTATTAGGCAAATGAGTATTGTGATCACATGATACTTTTTATACATGTCGTCCTACTCCAAGCTGTATAGGCTGAGCGCCAACTACCAATTAAGTAACTCAGGTGATGTGCACCTCTGTAATGAGAAGGGGTGCGGTGTAATGACATCAACACCCTATATAACGTGTGCTTAATTATTAGGCAACTTCCTTTCCTTTGTCAAAATGGGTCAGAAGAGAGATTTGACGGGCTCTGAAAAGTCCAAAATTGTGAGATGTCTTGCAGAGGGATGCAACAGTCTTGAAATTGCCAAACTTTTGAAGCGTGATCACCGAACAATCAAGCGTTTCATGGCAAATAACCAACAGGGTCGCAAGAAGCGTGTTGGGCAAAAAAGGTGCAAAATAACAGCTCATGAATTGAGGAAAATCAAGTGTGAAGCTGCCAAGATGCCATTTGCCACCAGTTTGGCCATATTTCAGAGCTGCAACGTTACTGGAGTATCAAAAAGCACAAGGTGTGCCATACTCAGGGACATGGTCAAGGTAAGGAAGGCTGAAAACCACCACCTCTGACCAAGAAACAGAAGATAAAACCTCGAGACTGGGCCAAGAAATAGCTTAAGAATGATTTATCACAGGTTTTATGGACTGATGAAATGAGAGTAACTCTTGATGGGCAGATGGATGGGCCAGAGGCTGGATCAGTAAAGGGCAGAGAGCTCCGACTCAGACGCCAGCAAGGTGGAGGTGGGCACTGGTATGGTCTGGTATCATCAAAGATGAACTTGTGGGGACCTTTTCGGGTTGAGGATGGAGTGAAGCTCAACTCCCAGACCCACTGCCAGTTTCTGGAAGACAACGTCTTCAAGCAGTGGTACAGGAAGAAGTCACTATCAATCAAGAAAAACATAATTTTCATGCAGGACAATGCTCCATCACATGCATCCAACTACTCCCCAGCGTGGCTGGCCAGTAAAGGTCTAAAAGATGAAAAAATAATGACATGGCCCCTTGTCCACCTGATCTGAACCCCATAGAGAACCTGTGGTCCCTCATTAAATGTAAGATATACAGGGAAGGAAAACAGTCCACCTCTGGGAACAGTGTCTGGAGGTTGTGGTGGCTGCTGCACGCAATGTGGATCGTAAACAGATCAAGCAATGACAGAATCTATGGATGGTCGGTTGCTGAGTGTCATCAGAAAGAAAGGGGGCTATATTGGTCACTAATTTTTGGGGGTTTAGCTTTTGCATGTCAGAAAAGTTTATTTCTAAATTTTGTGCAGTTATATTGGTTTACCTGGTGACAATGAACAAGTGAGATGGGAATATATTTAGTTTTTATTAAGTTGGTCAATGTTAAGGGTCAATGTCCTGTATGTGACATGTTAGGAAAAGCTTTTATTCCACTGTGCTTTATTAGGGTATGAACACTTTTGAAACATTTTGTATTGCCTCTATTTTATCTTAAAACTAAAAATGAAGAAAAATTTTAAAAAATAGGGTACCACCCCTGCAGCAATCGGACTGCTCGGATCCGGGGGTTGCTGTGGCTCGAGGGTCTCCGGACCCAGGGGCTCGGGAACACTCGAAAATAAGAAGGTGGGGCTATTTACAGGGGAGGTTATTGTTCGTGACGCCACCCGTGGTTCACGGTAAATGGGGGAGGGTACCGCCGCTGCCGATGGGAGTACCCGGGGGAGATGGGGCGGGGCAGCTAGATGACGTTCCCACCACAGGTAGGGCAGACCCCGGGACTCTGGATGGTGGAGGTGCAGGGATGTGGGATGCAAGCCGCGCAGCAGTCAGGACGCAGGGGGGATGCAGCGTACTCACTCAGGCCATGTGGGTGTTGGTGCGACCACCAAATAGACTCTGACACATAAGTAAACCAAGTCTCTGCGTGCCGCTGCCACTCTGGGGGGGGAGGTCATCCGGGGATCCGTCCCCGTTGATATTGCTGGTGGTCCTGACCTGCCTCCATGCACTGATTTTAGATGTTTCTGAGTGATCCCTCGGCCTGGAGCTTTCGGGGTCCCGCTCCCTATATTTGGATAGGGGAACTGTGCTCTCGATGGCTGACAATTGGGATTTCAGTGGGCCGCATGGGTTGGAAAGCCCTATCCCCTCGTTGTGTTGGTGCCTTCGATCTCTGAGCTCTTGGGGAAAGTTCATAAAGAGACTATCCTCCACAGGTTAATTATCAGGTTGCGTGAAGCTACTCCCTGATCTAGGGTCCTGTACCCCGTCATACTCGGTACCATTCCGGTTACTGGATATTCCAGTGCTGACCGTTCTCCAAAACTAAGCCTGGCTCCTTTCTCCAATACCCTGCGACCGGGTCTCTGACTCCTCCGGTCCCAGACCACCGTCTGCGACCTAGCCAATGTCTCCCAGGGAGCTACAACTCCCCTAGCTCCTCACTCTCTGAGGGCTACTACTAGACTCCTCTCCCAGCTCCCCAGGAGCTGCCACTTCAGCTCCTCTTTCACTGAAAGCTGACACTGAACTCTAATAAGTCCCTCCCACCAGTCTGCCTGACCCCTAGGCGGGTGGCCCTATTCCAGATAGACCACCCACTGGTGTGCCTGACAGGGTGTGGTGTGAGGTGACTAGGATTTGAATGCTGATAGAAGCAACACCAAAGGTTAGGATCCCAGAACCCTGGAGGGTGGGTTCTGCACCAGAAGAGAAAGGAGTGCAGTTCCCTGCGACACCCTGACTAGTCCAGGGGCGTCACAATAGTCTCCATTAAAAATCTCTTACCGTTTTCTGTATACAGCTCTTGCGCAGAGCGATGTATCTCCTTGGTTACAAAGAATAAAAGTAGCCTGTGTGGTCTGATCCCGCAGCCTCCACTCTCTGGATTCATAGGCCTGGTTTTACAGCTGCAGCTTGTAACACTGCACTAAAGGAGGTAAAATAAGAACAATCAGCATCAGGGGCAAATATATTTTCAAGGTTTACAGAAAGAGAAAGATTCCGCTCACATATCATACTTACTGGGCCAAGTTTCCAGCTGCCCGTCCCTAAGGCCTCTTTCACGTTCGTGAAAAACCACGCACGTTTTTCACGGACGTGTCAAAGGTGCGTTTTGCCCTCCGTGAGCCCTGTTTACGGCTCACGTGTGTTCTCCTTGTGCTATCCGTGAACGGGAACTTTCTACTCACCTGTCCCTGGCTTCGCTGTCCGTGGTGCTGATCTTCGGTCTCCGGTCCTGCCGACTCCCCGCTGCTGCTGCTTCCGGCTGCAGTGAAGTGAATGTTCAATGAGCATAATGAGCGGGGGTTGGAAGCAAGTGACAGCAGTGGCAGAGACTGCAGGGCTGGAGAAGGGGAGTAAAGTTTTGTTATTTTATTCTCAGACACGTGTCTTTTCTCCGGCGCGTGTCACACGGAAACCTCCGTGTGGTCCGTTTACGTTCCGTGTGACACCCGTGATGCCGGAGAAAAATGGACATGTTGATGTGTGGAGCACACGGGCACACGTATGCTCCACACGTACACACGGTCCATGTCAGAACACGCACGTGAGCGCAGACCCATTGATTTTAATGGGTCTATGTGTGCCCGTGCCTCCGGTACGTGAGAAAACTGACCAAACACGTACCGGAGGCACGGATGTGTGAAAGAGGCCTAAGCCATAGAGGTAAATTCCTGTTACTCTCCTGTCCCGGCTCCAGTGCCGGGCTCTGCCTCCTGTTTTCCCAGCGGTCGCTCTCCCAGTACTAGCGTCCACTGGTTTTCATGGTGAGGCTGCACACATTTCAGAGGTCACTCCCTAGCCTTTTAGATCAGCTGCCACCTAAGTACTCAGATAGTAAGCCTATGCTACAACCATGTACTGCTATCCCTTATTAGTCATAACTAGAGATGAGCGGACCCGTGGAAGTTCAGAAGTTCAGGTTCTGCTGGTCCAGGTGACCCGGGCTTGATCTTGTGCCGCTCCCACGCCAGCAGCCGGTGCGGCTCGAGGGGTGCCCTGGACCCGGGGGTCGCGCGGACACGTCGAATAAAAGGGGGGACGTAAATGTACGGGATTTGTTATAAACTGTCTGTGACGCCACCCACGGTGTGTGGTGAGTTGTGACACCACCGCTACTGTTATAGGGTGTCCAGGGGAAGATGTAGTGGCAGCTGGATGTTAACCCCTCCGTGGGTAGGGATGGATGCCCTGGGACCCACTGTTGTGCAGAGTTACTGGTTTCACACACTCACAGTTCAGATGTCCTGATGCTGGACGGGGTTGCACGGCGGTATGGAGACAATAAGCACAACGTTCTTTTTGGTAAACCAAGGTGGTGGTGGCCGGCCTCCGCTGACGGGTGTATCTGGTCCCACACCCGGGCGAGTAGTCAGTGTCCCTCTCCTCTGCACTGTGTGTTTCTTTTTCAGTAGACTTCCCGGTGTGTAACACGGGAGTCCGCTGCCGGTCCTTTTGTGGGGAGCCGTGCCCGTCGACGCTGACCCGTGGGATCTACCTGGCCCTGGCGGATGCCCTATCCCTCTCGGTGGGTGGTTGTCACTTTTCGGGACTTGGGTTGGGACAGGACCTAAAATCCTGCCCTCAGTCGGGTAATTAGCTAGGCCGTCGGTGCCGGTCCTGGCTTCACGGTCAGAGTACCCCCTTGTGCGCGGTTTCCGGGTCGGTTCTCCGGTGTCGGTACCGGCGGGCTACAACCCTGTCCCGGTCCACCTCGGATCTCCGGCAGCCATCTTCCCGTCTCCTGCTGACTCTGACTACTGTCTGCCACCTAGCCTAGGCACCAGGGCTCCAACCCCGACGCCTGTCAACTTCACACCTCCACACTGCACTTGAACTACAGCTTACTCTCAACTCAACTGCTTGTTTTCCCACCCCGGGGGCGTTCCCTTCCACCTGGTCCCGCCCACTGGTGTGTCTGTCCTACCCTAAGGGGGGTGACTAGGGTTTCAGGTCGGCTGTTTTAACCCTGTGTGGGAAAGGTGTTGTGTGGGGCCTGATCTGTGTGACTACCTGGTTTTGCCAGGGCGTCACAATCTGATCTCCATTTGAAGTCAGTATTGAGCAGTTCAGATCTCTGCCCACATACAGCCATAAACAGACACTTCCGGGGGAGGGGAGGCAGGGATTTTTCCATAGTCTTTTTTGCTTGGTGCACACTATATCTGATTATGCTGCAAGCGGCTCACACTGGGCTGAGCATCGGGTGTACCCGAGCACCGCCATGCTCAGGTGAGGGGTCAGCACACAAAGCACCCAAACTCCAAACCCAAACTTTGTTTTCTTGGAAAAGTTCATACCGAACACAAACTTCAGGTTCGCTCATCTCTACAGAAGACAAACCCAGCTCTGCTAAAAATGGGTTCTGCTACTGTCTCCACAAAGTAACTCCAAACTCCTATCTGCAAGCCCACACATGAGTATGCTGCATCAAGGTGCCTATCTGCATACTCTGCCCCACTGCATCAAGGAGCCTATCTGCATACTCTGCCCCACTGCATCAAGGAGCCTATCTGCATACTCTGCTCCTCTGCATCAAGGTGCCTATCTGCATAAAGGTGCCTATCTGCATACTCTGCTGCATAAAGGTGCCTATCTGCATACTCTGCTCCTCTGCATCAAGGTGCCTATCTGCATACTCTGCTGCATCAAGGAGCCTATCTGCATACTCTGCTCCTCTGCATCAAGGTGCCTATCTGCATACAGGTGCCTATCTGCATACTCTGCTGCATAAAGGTGCCTATCTGCATACTCTGCTACACTGCATCAAGGAGCCTATTTGCATACTCTGCTCGGCTGCATCAAGGAGCCTATCTGCATACTCTGCTCCTCTGCATCAAGGTGCCTATCTGCATACAGGTGCCTATCTGCATACTCTGCTGCATAAAGGTGCCTATCTGCATACTCTGCTACACTGCATCAAGGAGCCTATTTGCATACTCTGCTCGGCTGCATCAAGGAGCCTATCTGCATACTCTGTTCCACTGCATCAAGGAGCCTATCTGCATACTCTGCTCCTCTGCATACAGGTGCCTATCTGCATACTCTGCTGCATAAAGGTGCCTATCTGCATACTCTGCTGCATAAAGGTGCCTATCTGCATACTCTGCTCCGCTGCATCAAGGAGCCTATCTGCATACTCTGCTCCGCTGCATCAAGGAGCCTATGTGCATACACTGCTCTGCTGCATCAAGGTGCCTATCTGCATACAGGTGCCTATCTGCATACTCTGCTGCATAAAGGTGCCTATCTGCATACTCTGCTCTGCTGCATCAAGGTGCCTATCTGCATACTCTGCTCGGCTGCATCAAGGTGCCTATCTGCATACAGGTGCCTATCTGCATACTCTGCTGCATAAAAGGTGCCTATGTGCATACTCTGCTCTGCTGCATCAAGGTGCCTATGTAAATACTCTGCTCTGCTGCATCAAGGTGCCCATCTGCAGGTATCTGGATTTGCTGTTCCAAGGTGCTATCCACATACACGGCTCTGCTGTTCCAGGTGCTGTCTGCATACCATAGTCAGCTCTGTTGTTACAATGCTCCAGTCTACATACATGGCTTTGCTGTCACAGGGTGCCTGTGTATAGGTGACTATTAATGATGTAATTGTCCACATTCCTGGCTCTGCTGTTCCAAGGTGCGGTCTACACATACATCTTTGCTGTAACAAAGTGTGGCTGCTACATACCTGGCTCTGCTGTATGTCTGCGCTTTCATCCCCGCTGTTCCACGTAATATCCAACATCACTAGCTCTGCTGTACCACTCTGCTCCAGGTGCTGATGTATGATCCAGCTCTGCTGTTCCACATGCTGTGCAAGCTATACAGGTCCATTGTATCTCACTGCAGCATTGCCTGCTATCTGTTCATTCAGACCTACAACTCTGCCTCACCTGGTGAGCAATAACACTGGATACCTGCAGCCACCACTAGGGGGAGCTCACTGCCATCAGATTCATACTTTTCTCACCACTAGGGGGAGCTCACTGCCATCAGAATCATACTTTTCTCACCACTAGGGGGAGCTCACTGCCATCAGAATCATACTTTTCTCACCACTAGGGGGAGCTCACTGCCATCAGATTCATACTTTTCTCACCACTAGGGGGAGCTCACTGCCATCAGATTCATACTTCTCTCACCACTAGAGGGAGCTTACTGCCATCAGATTAATACTTCTCTCACCACTAGATGGAGCTCACTGCCATCAGATTCATACTTTTCTCACCACTAGGGGGAGCTCACTGCCATCAGATTCATACTTTTCTCACCACTAGGGGGAGCTCACTGCCATCAGAATCATACTTTTCTCACCACTAGGGGAAGCTCACTGCCATCAGATTCATACTTCTCTCACCACTAGAGGGAGCTTACTGCCATCAGATTCATACTTCTCTCACCACTAGATGGAGCTCACTGCCATCAGATTCATACTTTTCTCACCACTAGAGGGAGCTCACTGCCATCAGATTCATACTTTTCTCACCACTAGGGGGAGCTCACTGCCATTAGATTCATACTTCTCTCACCACTAGGGGGAGCTCACTGCCATTAGATTCATACTTCTCTCACCACTAGGGGGAGCTCACTGCCATCAGATTCATACTTCTCTCACCACTAGGGGGAGCTCACTGCCATCAGATTCATACTTTTCTCACCACTATGGGGAGCTCACTGCCATCAGATTCATACTTCTCTCACCACTAGGGGGAGCTCACTGCCATCAGATTCATACTTTTCTCACCACTATGGGGAGCTCACTGCCATCAGATTCATACTTTTCTCACCACTAGAGGGAGCTCACTGCCATTAGATTCATACTTTTCTCACCACTATGGGGAGCTCACTGCCATCAGATTCATACTTCTCTCACCACTAGAGGGAGCTCACTGCCATCAGATTCATACTTTTCTCACCACTATGGGGAGCTCACTGCCATTAGATTCATACTTCTCTCACCACTAGGGGGAGCTCACTGCCATTAGATTCATACTTCTCTCACCACTAGGGGGAGCTCACTGCCATCAGATTCATACTTCTCTCACCACTAGGGGGAGCTCACTGCCATCAGATTCATACTTCTCTCACCACTAGGGGGAGCTCACTGCCATCAGATTCACACTTTTCTCACCACTAGGGGGAGCTCACTGCCATCAGATTCATACTCTCACCACTAGGGGGAGCTCACTGCTATCAGATTCATACTTCTCTCCCTGTAAACTGTATACATCCTTATATATGGAGCGCCACCTAGTGACACCTGCAGACAATTCAATTTCTGTTTCTGCTGGATATGGTCTTGACAACTCCTTTAGGTCTTGGACAGTGAATTGATCACAGGGGTTTTATTATGGTCACTTTAATCAACTTTATTTCTAAAAATATATAATACCTCTATAAAACAACTGTGTTTTGTCTTAAAGAGACGCAACCACCAAATAAGCCCCCCAGATTTGCTGCAGTACCCCGCCGCAGGTAAACACGCTCTTCTCCAGCCCCCGCGCTCGTATCACATTATACAAACAGATCTATAAAACATGTGACCTTTCCTGGAGCAAAACAGGTGTCAGGATCTGAGTTTCCGAATTACGGGCAGATAACATGAATAAACCCAATGTGATTAATTAGCCTCATTATACACAAGGAAGCGATACATGCGATAAACGTATTAGGCCGGCGTTTATTGGAGCCCACAAGCCACCAACACTGCGGCGGGTTTTATTAGGAAAAACATGAAGGGCCGAGGCACGGGAGGCGTCCTACGTCAGAGGAGGCAAAAACATCAACAAAATTGTCCCGTCCCCCCCCCCCAACACTTATTTTATTTCAGCTTTCCCGGGATCCTCCATTACAAAACTGTCTGGTGATGTAATCAAATTGTAAAATATGGAGAAAGGTAAAGAATAGCATTAATCTGCCAGATTTTACCATTCAGGACTCTGGGAAAGCTGGGTAGGAGCTATAAGGGCAGCTATATTCGTAGTCATTTTAACTTGAGAATCTGTTGATTTTTTTAGTAGAACTTTTACAACTAGTTGTTACTTTTCACTAGTTTATTTGGATAGATGTAATATCTTGTTACAAGGGTTGTTATATAGAGGCAATGGTGGATACTTCACGGCTTAAAGTCGGTCATTTCCGGATGAGCGGTGCTGTGTGCACATGAGGAATAACACTATCTGCCCATTATATGACTTGAATCCTGCATTTTTCACCTATTTACCCTTCATCAGTTTTCAGTTGCCTCTGAGCTGGTGGGTGGAGATTATCTGCTATGTCTCCCATACACAACAATATAGATATGAGGGATCCTGCTCTCCTGCTACAGACATGAGGGATCCTGCTCTCCTGCTGCAGACACACAGATATGAGGGATCCCGCTCTCCTGCTGCAGACACACAGACATGAGAGATCCTGCTCTCCTGCTGCAGACACACAGACACGAGGGATTCCTGCTCTCCTGCTGCAGACACACAGACATGAGGGATTCCTGCTCTCCTGCTGCAGACACACAGACATGAGGGATCCCCGCTCTCCTGCTGCAGAGACACAGACATGAGGGATCCTGCTCTCCTGCTGCAGATGTCATGGGCGGAGGAGGGGACGCCGCGCTCTCCCTACTGCTCGGGTCCGGCTGCCGCGGCTGCTGCGGCCTGCTGCTGCTCGGTGGCTCGAGCGATGAGCCGGATCCCGGGGACTCTAGCGGCGCTCCTCGCCCGTGAGTGAAAGGGGATTGGGTTTTGGATATAGTTTATTGTCCGTGACGCCACCCACGGTTGTGGTGATTTGTTGACACCACCGCTGCTCTGTATGGGGATCCCGGGAATGATGGTATGTAGCAGTAAGTTGTTGTGTTGCCCCTCCGTGGGTAGGGGTTGGTGATCCCGGGGCCCAGTGATGTAGTGGGAGATGCAGGGCTTGGTGGGCGCAGGGACGCGGGGGCAGCGCTGTTCCTTGCGGCACTGTGGTACTCACTCAGCCTGAGACGATGACACAGTTCTCCGTAAAACACACGGCTGGAAAGACGGTTCCCACGGACGGCTGCACTTGCTTTTCCCCAGTAGTTGACGGTGACGGTCCCTTTTCCTGCACCTAAGTTGATGATGGTTGCGATGGGTTCCCACCGGTAACCCGCTCCCCGGCTTGGATATGGGCCGGAGGAGCCCTACTTTGCCCGCAGGTGCTGGCCCTGAGAAACTGGTGCCCTGGCGGTGGCGGTGTCTCTCTGTTACGGTTGGACTGTTGCCTTCTATCGGGACTTGGCTGTTGGGAGACAGTCGTCCCCTTCACTGACGGATTTGGCAAATTATGGCGACTCCTAGCCTTGCCGGGATCCGAAAGGCCCCTGCCCTGGTGCTGACTGTTCCTTGTACACTGCTCCAGACCGCCGGGTCACCACCCGTCCGCGGTCCTTCCAGCAACCTCCGAGCAGTCACCCCTGCGGACAATCACTGCCGTCTGCTGACCTTGCTGTCTCTCAGTCCGGGGCACACACCCGGACCAACTTCAGGCTTTACAAACTGTCACTTCAGCTTTTCTCCTTAGCTCCACTACTACTTCACTTCCTTCTACTTTCACTTCCTTAACTGTTCTCTACTCTAGCCCTCAGCTAGACTTCAACTGCCTGGTTTTCCCGCCTCCAGAGCTGTGAACTCCTCGGTGGGTGGAGCCAACCGCCTGGCCCACCCCCTGGTGTGAACACCAGCTCCTGGAGGAAGGCAACAAGGATTTTGGATTAGCTTAGATGTTCCTAACTGGGGTGTAGGGTGTGGTGGTGTAATGACCTGTGAACCCTGGCTTGCCCAGGGCGTCACATTCCCCCTTAGCAAAATGCAGACCGTCCGCGGGCTGCCCGTCCAACACCGGTTTTATTTTCTGAAAATGTATAAAAAGGTAAAACGGTAACATATTTACATCTTATAACTTCATCCCACATCGGGAGGTTCTGTTCTTAAACGTTGCAAACGGTTTACGGTTACGGTCTCCGCTCTCTCCCACCCAAGTAACCTGGCCCTGATGCTGCCCCTAAAGCCCAGGCAGCACCCCTTGACCCCAGTCCAGCACAAGTTACCCGAGCGGGATCTGTCCTTCCCCTCCAGAGGGTAGCCACCGGTTCCTGTGGTGGCTGGGCCCCAGCCGGCTCTACTGCGGGCCCTCCCTCCAACCTGCCTCTCCGGAGGCGGCAACTGCGGAAACGGTAACGGTAAAACAACTTATTTACATTCCACTTAACGTTTGTGGTTGCCCTGCAAGTTCACGGGCTTGTCCATGGAAAGTTCTCCATGCAACTTTTTAAACGGTCCCCATGGGGACAACGGTGCCGGCAACGGCCGGTTCTCTCAATCACGGTTAATCAGGTGAACTTCACGGTTTCATTTTGCTTATCATCATTTTTAACTTTCAAACAAAACTCAGTGGTGGTCCCAACGGGGACGGTGCAACGGTGCTCCGCTGCCTTTACTCCGGATATTCAGCTAGAGCAGCTCCATCCCCCTCCACCAGCATATCCAACATGCACTGACATGCCTGCTGTGACAGGGGCACCCGGTACCCATTTCCACCGGTACGCGGGGTATGGAAAACCACTGGGGCTCCTACATAGCGGGAACGCTCAATTGCCTCCTCAAGCTCAGCAGCGCACCCGGGGCTGGGGCCGGAGTCATCATCTCTTGTTCCTGCGCCAGGCGGGTTGCCGCCAGCTGCCGCAGCCTCTCGGCCTCCAACATCCAGCACTTCAGCCCCTTCTGCTGTAGCACTGAGCAGCAGATTAGGCGAGCTTACACTGAGGCGCCCCATAAGTAACGGCAAGGGTGATGCATAGGCCGAGACTAGGCCGGGCCCCTCAGCCACAGCGGCCGGTCCAGGTAGGACATAGGGACGTGGGTCACCAGTCGACTCTGCTACATCCATTCCCCCTCCGTACCTCGGGGCAGTCATAGTCAGCATCTCCACCTCACTGGTCCACTGCTCCATCATCTGGAGGATCTGTTCCTGCTGACGCTGGTGGAACTGAATCACCCGGGCCCTCATCCAGACCACGGTCCCGGGCTCGGGGTCTGGCACAGTCACTGCCGGGCCTTCTGGCACCATGCTGTTAAGGGGCCGCGGTCCTAGCGGTTCCCCCTGGTGCACTTCAGGGACGTCCTGGGCGTCTGCAGCCGGCTCGCCCGCCGAGGCGGCTTGGCAGGGTATCGCTACCGGGTGGGCCGGTAACGGGCCTAATGGCGGGGCGGCAGCAGCTATCACAGGTAGCGGGGAGAGAGGCAGGGTGAGCGGAAGCCGGCCGGGCCCCTCAGCTCCAATGGCCAATCCCTCAGGAATACAGAGGCGTGGGTCGCTTACCCGCTCCTCCAAATCCTCTTCTACCTCGCGTCTCCACATAGCAGCCACCACGTCCACCATGTCGGTCTCCCTCTCCTCCAGGAGGAGTTGCATATGGGCCTGCAGACGATTACTCAGCGGGACGGTCCGGTCCCTCAACCACGTCGCCGTGCCGGGCGCGGGGGTCTCGCTATTATTGATTGGAGCGGACATCTCGGCAGTCGTGCTTTCCAGGAACTAGCAACAAGATGGCCACAGGGTCCTGGCGTCCCTGCTTTTATAGCCACCTCACATGCGTCCAGCCGCCATCGCGTCCCCCTTAGCTTCTTTTCGGCCCCTCCTCTATTGGGGCGGGGTTTTTGGCCTTCGCGCCTCTGCTACTCGAGAAGACGCTCGAGCGGGAACTTTTCGAGCCAAAGATGGCGACTTCTGAAATTTTTCAGCCGGATACCTCTGCGGTCACAAGGCGCACCTCTACCCAACGGCAGAGCGGTAAGATCCTGTTCGTGACGCGAAGTTGTCGCGGGCGGAGGAGGGGACGCCGCGCTCTCCCTACTGTTTGGGTTCGGCTGCCGTGGCTGCTGCGGCCTGCTGCTGCTCGGTGGCTCGAGCGATGAGCCGGATCCCGGGGACTCTAGCGGCGCTCCTCGCCCGTGAGTGAAAGGGGATTGGGTTTTGGGATATAGTTTATTGTCCGTGACGCCACCCACGGTTGTGGTGATTTGTTGACACCACCGCTGCTCTGTATGGGGATCCCGGGAATGATGGTATGTAGCAGCAAGTTGTTGTGTTGCCCCTCCGTGGGTAGGGGTTGGTGATCCCGGGGCCCAGTGATGAGGTGGGAGATGCAGGGCTTGGTGGGCGCAGGGACAGCGCTGTGCCTTGCGGCACTGTGGTACTCACTCAGCCTGAGACGATGACACAGTTCTCGGTAAAACACACGACTGGAAAGACGGTTCCCACGGACGGCTGCACTTGCTTTTCCCCAGTAGTTGACGGTGACTGTCCCTTTTCCTGCACCTAAGATGATGATGGTTGCGATGGGTTCCCACCGGTAACCCGCTCCCCGGCTTGGATATGGGCCGGAGGAGCCCTACTTTGCCCGCAGGCGCTGGCCCTGAGAAACTGGTGCCCTGGCGGTGGCGGTGTCTCTCTGTTATGGTCGGACGGTTGCCTTCTATCGGGACTTGGTTGTTGGGAGACAGTCGTCCCCTTCACTGACGGATTTGGCAAATTATGGCGACTCCTAGCCTTGCCGGGATCCGAAAGGCCCCTGCCCTGGTGCTGACTGTTCCTTGTACACTGCTCCAGACCGCCGGGAAACCACCCGTCCACGGTCCTTCCAGCAACCTCTGAGCAGTCACCCCTGCGGACAATCACTGCCGTCTGCTGACCTTGCTGTCTCTCAGTCCGGGGCACACACCTGGACCAACTTCAGGCTTTACAAACTGTCACTTTTCACTTTACTTCAGCTTCTCTCCTTAGCTCCACTACTTCACTTCCTTAACTCATCTCTACTCTAGCCCTCAGCTAGACTTCAACTGCCTGGTTTTCCCGCCTCCAGAGCTGTGAACTCCTCGGTGGGTGGAGCCAACCGCCTGGCCCACCCCCTGGTGTGAACACCACCTCCTGGAGGAAGGCAACAAGGATTTTGGATTAGCTTAGATGTTCCTAACTGGGGTGTAGGGTGTGGTGGTGTTATGACCTGTGACCCCTGGCTTGCCCAGGCTGTCACACAGACACACAGACATGAGGGATCCTGCTCTCCTGCTGCTGAGACACAGACATGAGGGATCCTGCTCTCCTGCTGCAGACACACAGACATGAGGGATCCTGCTCTCCTGCTGCTGAGACACAGACATGAGGGATCCTGATCTCCTGCTGCAGACACACAGATATGAGGGATCCTCCTCTCCTGCTGCTGAGACACAGACATGAGGGATCCTGATCTCCTGCTGCAGACACACAGACATGAGAGATCCTGCTCTCCTGCTGCAGACACACAGATATGAGGGATCCTGCTCTCCTGCTGCAGACACACAGATATGTGGGATCCTGCTCTCCTGCTGCAGACACACAGACATGAGGGATCCTGCTCTCCTGCTGCAGACACACAGACATGAGGGATCCTGCTCTCCTGCTGCAGACACACAGACATGAGGGATCCTGCTCTCCTGCTGCAGACACACAGACATGAGGGATCCTGCTCTCCTGCTACAGACACACAGACATGAGGGATCCTGCTCTCCTGCTACAGACACACAGACATGAGGGATCCCCGCTCTCCTGCTGCAGACACACAGACATGAGGGATCCCCGCTCTCCTGCTGCAGACACACAGACATGAGGGATCCCCGCTCTCCTGCTGCAGACACACAGACATGAGGGATCCCCGCTCTCCTGCTGCAGACACACAGACATGAGGGATCCCCGCTCTCCTGCTGCAGAGGCACAGACATGAGGGATCCCCGCTCTCCTGCTGCAGAGGCACAGACATGAGGGATCCTGCTCTCCTGCTGCAGACACAAAGACATGAGGGATCCTGCTTTCCTGCTGCAGACACACAGATATGAGGGATCCCCGCTCTCCTGCTGCAGACACACAGACATGAGGGATCCTGCTCTCCTGCTGCAGACACACAGACATGAGGGATCCTGCTCTCCTGCTGCAGACACACAGATATGAGGGATCCCCGCTCTCCTGCTGCAGAGACACAGACATGAGGGATCCTGCTCTCCTGCTGCAGAGACACAGACATGAGGGATCCCTGCTCTCCTGCTGCAGACACACAGACATGAGGGATCCTGCTCTCCTGCTACAGCCACAGACATGAGGGATCCTGCTCTCCTGCTGCAGACACACAGACATGAGGGATCCTGCTCTCCTGCTGCAGACACACAGACATGAGGGATCCTGCTCTCCTGCTGCAGACACACAGACATGAGGGATCCTGCTCTCCTGCTGCAGACATGAGGGATCCTGCTCTCCTGCTACAGCCACACAGACATGAGGGATCCTGCTCTCTTGCTGCAGACATGAGGGATCCTGCTCTCCTGCTGCAGACACACAGATATGAGGGATCCCCGCTCTCCTGCTGCAGAGACACAGACATGAGGGATCCTGCTCTCCTGCTGCAGACACACAGACATGAGGGATCCTGCTCTTCTGCTGCAGACACACAGACATGAGGGATCCTGCTCTTCTGCTGCAGACACACAGACATGAGGGATCCTGCTCTTCTGCTGCAGACACACAGACATGAGGGATCCTGCTCTCCTGCTGCAGAGACACAGACATGAGGGATCCTGCTCTTCTGCTGCAGACACACAGACATGAGGGATCCTGCTCTCCTGCTGCAGACACACAGATATGAGGGATCCTCCTCTCCTGCTGCACGTGTAGCGCCCCTGAAGCCATCAGGGAGCTACAAGGTTCTGCATCCTCACCGGGATGCAGGGCCTACCCCCTTGGGCCCCAGAAGACCAGTGCCGGTCACACACAAATACTTCACAAAATCCCAGTTTTTCCCCAACAATCCCCCATAGAATGGTACAAAGCTAGGGTGGGACCAATGGATGGCCGCCTAAAGGTGGAGCTACACCAGTCCACTAGTTGACCAGGTGGGAGGGGCAGACTGTGACAGTCAGAGTAGTCAGTCGGAGGGAGACAGTGAAGGTGGACGTGAGGAGATGCACTTGTGTCGTCCAGGGAATGGGGTACTCGGTTCCGGGTAGTGTATCACTGGGGAATGTCCCTTTGGTGGCTGTTTCCCGGTCCCGTGCCCTGGGGGCTTTTTAATGGGGAGTATTTACAAGGGAGAATTATAGTCATAGGTGTGACGCCACCTGGAGGTTGCGGTTATGATTGTGGAGCCGCCGCTGCTGAGTTGATTATCTCTAGGGCTGGTGGTAATGGCAGCTGTGGTGGTAGGCCCCCCGCAGGTAGGGCTGAGCCCAGGAGATGTATGATGGAGTAATAAGGGAGAACACACCATGGGTTGTAATTAATAGTCTCTACTCACTCTTGATCCTCGGGCGGCTGGTTCAGGTCCCTGTATTTCCAGTGCCAGTTGATGACTCAGTTGCTCTGTCCCCGACACTCTCAGTGTGGTTGGGTCCCCGTAGCGTGGAGCGTTTGGGGCCCGACTGTTGCTTTTTGGTGGCAGTCTCCTTGTCCGTACGGTGGGCAGTGTGGACCCTGTAGGGCTGGTCTGTGTCCCGAACCCTGATCCTTGCTTTACTGCTGGTGCCCCTGGATTTGTGGGTCAGTGAGGTCCATGAAGGTCCCCTCACTGTGCAGGTATTTGCCAGGCTATCTGAAACTGTTGCCTGACCTAGGGCCCTGTGCCCCGTGCGTGCTCTGATACCAGCGGTACTCGGGTGTACCCGCCCTGGCGACCACTCTCCCGTGCCCCCGGGCCACTTTTACACGACCCAGCTCTAGGCACGTCTTTTCACTTTCACTTCCTAATCAGACTGTCTGCGGTCCCTTCCCACCAGGTTGTCTAGTCCCTCTGGTCTGGCTCCGCCCTCTAGGTGGCCATCCCTTTGTGTCCGACTAACCAATTACCACTGGTGTGGAGTGGTAACTTGGATTTTAATGTGTCTAGGTGTTGCTGGCACTGGTGTTCCAGGTCCCTGGGGGTAGGTCCTGCATCCCGTGAGGATGCAGTTCCCTGTAGTGCCCTGAGTGTCTCAGGGGTGCTACACACTGACTTGGAGTGAACAGTAACCTGGTGCCCAGGAGGGCAGTTGCCGGTGGAGTATGGTGGAGTTCTCCCGGAACTACGCACCAACGGGGTACAGGACCCTAGGACGGGCAGAAGCTCCAGGCAGGCTTGATAACACCTGCTCAGCGAGGAGATCATCAAGGACCTCGCTGACCCTAAAAATCCGAGACTCCGTAGCAAAGGCAGAACCGGGGACAGGACCAGAGACTCCAACCCCACAGGGTTCATGCTACCATCATACGGATAGCAGTGGAAAACCACCGGACGAGAACCCCCAATTGCTCTACACCACAGAGACCCATCAACCAGGGACAGGTGCATAGGAAGAAGGCACCAGATTACTAAACTGGCACTGGGACAATGGGGACCTGAAGGTGAAACCAGCCGGCCTTGGGTGACCAGTTACCATCAGAAAGTGAGTAAAGAACCAGTTGCACTGAACCCCTTGTGTGGACTACCTTCTTCTGACACTCGTCATTACATCTACCCTCTGGGGCCCGACCCTGCTTGCAGAGGGTCTAACATCCAGGCTGCAATTAACCCCAGCCCCAGTAGTGGACATTGTGCAGCGGCGGCTCCATCTCCATAGCCGCAACACCGCAAGTGGCGTCACGTATGAACACTAATCTAATCCCCTGTAAATATTCACCCTTTCAAAAAAGGCCCAAAGCACGGAACCAGGCAACGGCCACCAAAGTGACATTCCCCAGATATACACTGCCCAGGACAGAGTACCCGATAACCCTCGGCGACACACAGACATGAAGGATTCCTGCTCTCCTGCTGCAGACACACAGACGAAGTAGCAGCCGCATGGAGGACATTATACAGCAGTACTGAGCAGTGAAGAAAAAACAAAAAGCAGCACCAAATGTGCACTACAGCACTAAACATTCCAAACTGTACTTATTTTAAAAATTTTGAGATTTTTGGCAAAAAAATTGCAATTTCTTGAGCTGCTTCGCCACGTCACGGCAAATCTCATTTGAAGCAGTCCTACACTAAAATATTTTTATAAAATGTGCCATACGGCCTCACATATGAATAGTAGAACTGCTCTTAGCAGCACTCACCTGGTCTACCTCAATCCCGTACCCATGACTGAGTCATGGCTGTGGGCGGGACAGGTCCAAGCAAATGCTGCATGAAGTAAATAGCCTGTGGACAAAGCCTGATGACTTAATGTGAACAGTCACCAACCGCCAAAATCTAGACAGATGGAATACATCCCAAATTGGGGTGCAAAGCAAGGTGGAGGAAAATCCACCTTGCTATGCACCCCAATTTGGAAAAAACCATCTGTCTAGATTTTGGCGGTTGGTGACTGTTTACATTAAGTCATGAAAACCAATTAAATGACCAAAAGGTAAAGATAGCTACACTCATTCAATAACAAAAACCTATAAAACGTGAGTGACCAAGCCAAATAAAAATATATATAATCTTTATTGAAAATCATTAAAACAAACATGTAGAACAAACAATGATGAGGACACATTCAGTTAACCTCAGGTAAACAGAAATATACAAACAATAAATAGCAAATATGCATACTGGCCGTGTGTCAAAAAGGCATAAGATAGTGCACCAGAAAAAATACTGTCAAGTTTCTTAGGGAGCCGAAAGTCTTTGGGTAGATAAGAAATGTCCCAAAGAACGCCTATGAAATAGGACTATATTAAATGCAAGCTGAACAAAGCTTAGTCCTTCACTAAAGACTAGAAGTATGAGATCCGCATTCCCATTACCGCAACACGTGGCATATATCAAGGAAAGCCAAGAGAGCATATGTCTATGATAATAACAGGATTGTAATCCTATAGGATGTAAGTGTAATGGTTATAAAAACATAGAAAAATCAAGTGGTATAACCACAAAGTGCTTCCCAAATGCCTACAGTCCCAAAAGGGAGGGACAGGATCTCAACCACACATATAGGGATGAAGACAGAAACCGACACAAAAAAAAAAAAAAAGGGCCAGAATGACACTGTAGCAACAGGGCTAGACTAAGGAAGTCATATTCCCAGTGTTATAATGCATGAAGAGGATTATAACAAACAAAGAAGGCGGCATGGCTTACAATACCAACAGTGTTTACACCTTACAAAGGCACAAAACCAGCCATAAAGACCCACCTTAACACTGGGTTATCAGCCCACAATGACACACACCAAAATGATGTTAACCTGAGGGTAGAATGCCCCGACACGTGTTTCGCAGAAAAGCTTCTTCCAAGGGGTGCTGATGCCAGTCAATACCCAGGTATATATACCCCCATCCATCAGCGTGATGTGTAGCAGCGGCGCTCAATCACAGCTCCACCATTGTGCACATGGGGTCTGGCGTCTGACATCATCATGCTCCGCCCATGTCAGACTCGTCATCACATGGGAGGAGCATGGCAAGGCAGGAAGACACGTCGCCCCACAGCACAAAGGGTGGGCGGAGAAATGAGCGCTCCACACCCGCTGGGAAATACTGCCATAGAAACAAGGCAAAACAACAATGTGTCAGTGGCACACAGCTCAGAGACCACTCATACAAACAAGAAACACACTAGAGTGCACGCAAGGTTCAAGCCCGAAGAGTATAAGAAGAAAAATTGTAATGCCATTTGTTTAGAAAGGATTATTAATTTTATAATAAAAGGAAAAAATGAAAAAAAAAAAAATATATATATATAAGTATATATATATATCTTAATACAAACATGCATGCAAAAGCATGCACATACATGTCCCCATAAGGATTCTGCACACATAAAAATACAATAACCATGTGAAAAATACATATAATATAAAATATAAGTCTAAAAGTGCATAGTACAAAAATTGCTGTTACACAATAGCAATAGAAAAGTGCATAGTGCATGTAAAACTAATGCAAAAACGCATAATAAAAGTGTAAAGTGCAAAGATGACCAAACATCTATTAAAATGCATATGAAAGGCCCATGTGTGGTGGCGCACAACGAAAATCAGCAAAACCAATGCTCAGCATATGTTGTGCAAAGGAAGGTGTTCGAAACCAATGTAGAGACAATGTAAAAAGAAACAGAAAAAGATATAAATATACATACACAGAAGAGATAAAAAGACATATAAAAACATGATAGCTTTATTATGAAAAAAAAAAAAAAAAAAAAAAAAAAAAGGGGAACCATATATATTAAAATACACATGCAAGAATGCATATGTATACCTACACGTGCACATATACATGCATACACACATAAAAATGAGAGAGAAAAGAAGTGTGCCAAGAATATTACATTAAAAATACAATACAAATAATACAAAAATACGTAATGTGGTTTGTAGAAATCCACTTGTGAGGATGTCCACAGGAATGAAACTAAAAACAAAGACAAAGACAGGGGGAATTAAAAATAAATTTATTCAAAAAACATTCAGATTAAAATATACCTGAAGGGCATAGACTAAAAGCGAATGTTAAAATTATAGGAATGGGACAAAACTCATGACGTCATTAAGGCCATGTGGACGAACAGAACCAATCTTAGAGATCCAACGGGTTTCTAATTGAGCCAACCGCTTCTTAAAGTCACCTCCTCTACTATCCAGGATCACCTTATCAATTCCAAAAGCCTGCAACCCACTGCTGTTGCAGCCGTGCTTAGACTTAAAATGTCGTGGGATAGGCTTTAGGGTAGAGGTATCCTGGACAGTGGCTGCCTTCTCAATGTCACGCACATGTTCTCTGATACGTGTTTTCAATGGTCTAGATGTAAGACCAACATATATAAGATTGCATGGGCAAGTGGCATAATATACCACATGCGTTGTGTTACAGGTCATGTGTTGAGTAATCCGGAATTCATGATTTCCGTCACTGGACTTGAAATTCAAAGCTCTGACCATATTCGGACACGCAATGCAACTGCGGCAAGGATAGAAACCCCATTTGGGTCCCGCTGTTCCAAAAGAATTACTCTTAGGGCCTTCATAACAGCTATGTGTAAGGAGATCCTTCAAATTGGGAGATCTCCTATATGTAACAGCAGGGATCGGTGGAAGATACTTAGACAGAGTTGGATCAGACCGAAGGATAGGCCAAAATTTTTCCAAAATTATTTTAACTTCTTGCCATCTGTTGTTGTAGGTAGAGATAAATCTTACCTGTTGATCATTCTGCTTCTGCCTATGTGAGTGTAACAAAGCTTCCCTCTTCATGTTTTTGGCTCTCAAAAACCCTTTCTTGATGCTCCTGTTTGAGTATCCACGATTTTTAAAGCGATCGCTCAGGTCCTCAGCTTGTTTGCCGCAGTTGCATTGCGTGTCCGAATATGGTCAGAGCTTTGAATTTCAAGTCCAGTGACGGAAATCATGAATTCCGGATTACTCAACACATGACCTGTAACACAACGCATGTGGTATATTATGCCACTTGCCCATGCAATCTTATATATGTTGGTCTTACATCTAGACCATTGAAAACACGTATCAGAGAACATGTGCGTGACATTGAGAAGGCAGCCACTGTCCAGGATACCTCTACCCTAAAGCCTATCCCACGACATTTTAAGTCTAAGCACGGCTGTAACAGCAGTGGGTTGCAGGCTTTTGGAATTGATAAGGTGATCCTGGATAGTAGAGGAGGTGACTTTAAGAAGCGGTTGGCTCAATTAGAAACCCGTTGGATCTCTAAGATTGGTTCTGTTCGTCCACATGGCCTTAATGACGTCATGAGTTTTGTCCCATTCCTATAATTTTAACATTCGCTTTTAGTCTATGCCCTTCAGGTATATTTTAATCTGAATGTTTTTTGAATAAATTTATTTTTAATTCCCCCTGTCTTTGTCTTTGTTTTTAGTTTCATTCCTGTGGACATCCTCACAAGTGGATTTCTACAAACCACATTACGTATTTTTGTATTATTTGTATTGTATTTTTAATGTAATATTCTTGGCACACTTCTTTTCTCTCTCATTTTTATGTGTGTATGCATGTATATGTGCACGTGTAGGTATACATATGCATTCTTGCATGTGTATTTTAATATATATGGTTCCCCTTTTTTTTTTTTTTTTTTTTTTTTTTTTTCATAATAAAGCTATCATGTTTTTATATGTCTTTTTATCTCTTCTGTGTATGTATATTTATATCTTTTTCTGTTTCTTTTTACATTGTCTCTACATTGGTTTCGAACACCTTCCTTTGCACAACATATGCTGAGCATTGGTTTTGCTGATTTTCGTTGTGCACCACCACACATGGGCCTTTCATATGCATTTTAATAGATGTTTGGTCATCTTTGCACTTTACACTTTTATTATGCGTTTTTGCATTAGTTTTACATGCACTATGCACTTTTCTATTGCTATTGTGTAACAGCAATTTTTGTACTATGCACTTTTAGACTTATATTTTATATTATATGTATTTTTCACATGGTTATTGTATTTTTATGTGTGCAGAATCCTTATGGGGACATGTATGTGCATGCTTTTGCATGCATGTTTGTATTAAGATATATATATATACTTATATATTTTTATTTTTTTTTTTTTTTTCATTTTTTCCTTTTATTATAAAATTAATAATCCTTTCTAAACAAATGGCATTACAATTTTTCTTCTTATACTCTTCGGGCTTGAACCTTGCGTGCACTCTAGTGTGTTTCTTGTTTGTATGAGTGGTCTCTGAGCTGTGTGCCACTAACACATTGTTGTTTTGCCTTGTTTCTATGGCAGTATTTCCCAGCGGGTGTGGAGCGCTCATTTCTCCGCCCACCCTTTGTGCTGTGGGGCGACGTGTCTTCCTGCCTCGCCATGCTCCTCCCATGTGATGACGAGTCTGACATGGGCGGAGCATGAGATGTCAGACGCCAGACCCCATGTGCACAATGGTGGAGCTGTGATTGAGCGCCGCTGCTACACATCACGCTGATGGATGGGGGTATATATACCTGGGTATTGACTGGCATCAGCACCCCTTGGAAGAAGCTTTTCTGCGAAACACGTGTCGGGGCATTCTACCCTCAGGTTAACATCATTTTGGTGTGTGTCATTGTGGGCTGATAACCCAGTGTTAAGGTGGGTCTTTATGGCTGGTTTTGTGCCTTTGTAAGGTGTAAACACTGTTGGTATTGTAAGCCATGCCGCCTTCTTTGTTTGTTATAATCCTCTTCATGCATTATAACACTGGGAATATGACTTCCTTAGTCTAGCCCTGTTGCTACAGTGTCATTCTGGCACTTTTTTTTTTTTTTTTTTTTTTTTTTTGTGTCGGTTTCTGTCTTCATCCCTATATGTGTGGTTGAGATCCTGTCCCTCCCTTTTGGGACTGTAGGCATTTGGGAAGCACTTTGTGGTTATACCACTTGATTTTTCTATGTTTTTATAACCATTACACTTACATCCTATAGGATTACAATCCTGTTATTATCATAGACATATGCTCTCTTGGCTTTCCTTGATATATGCCACGTGTTGCGGTAATGGGAATGCGGATCTCATACTTCTAGTCTTTAGTGAAGGACTAAGCTTTGTTCAGCTTGCATTTAATATAGTCCTATTTCATAGGCGTTCTTTGGGACATTTCTTATCTACCCAAAGACTTTCGGCTCCCTAAGAAACGTGACAGTATTTTTTCTGGTGCACTATCTTATGCCTTTTTGACACACGGCCAGTATGCATATTTGCTATTTATTGTTTGTATATTTCTGTTTACCTGAGGTTAACTGAATGTGTCCTCATCATTGTTTGTTCTACATGTTTGTTTTAATGATTTTCAATAAAGATTATATATATTTTTATTTGGCTTGGTCACTCACGTTTTATAGGTTTTTGTTACATTAAGTCATCAGGCCTTGTCCACAGGCTATTTACTTCATGCAGCATTTGCTTGGACCTGTCCCGCCCACAGCCATGACTCAGTCATGGGTACGGGATTGAAATAGACCAGGTGAGTGCTGCTAAGAGCAGTTCTACTATTCATATGTGAGGCCGTATGGCACATTTTATGAAAATATTTTAGTGTAGGACTGCTTCAAATGAGATTTGCCGTGACGTGGCGAAGCAGCTCAAGAAATTGCAATTTTTTGCCAAAAATCTCAAAATTTTTATAATAAGTACAGCTTGGAATGTTAGTGCTGAAGTGCACATTTAGTGCTGGCTTTTTGTTTTTTCTTCATTGAATTGGTCGGTGGTTGACCTCCACCTTGCTATGCACCCCAATTTGGAATGTATTCCATCTGTCTAGATTTTGGCGGTTGGTGACTGTTTACATTAAGTCATCAGGCCTTGTCCACAGGCTATTTACTTCATGCAGCATTTGCTTGGACCTGTCCCGCCCACAGCCATGATTCAGTCATGGGTACGGGATTGAAATAGACCAGGTGAGTGCTGCTAAGAGCAGTTCTACTATTCATATGTGAGGCCGTATGGCACATTTTATAAAAATATTTTAGTGTAGGACTGCCTCAAATGAGATTTGCCGTGACGTGGCGAGGCAGCTCAAGAAATTGCAATTTTTTGCCAAAAATCTCAAAATTTTTATAATAAGTACAGCTTGGAATGTTAGTGCTGAAGTGCACATTTAGTGCTGGCTTTTTGTTTTTTCTTCAGTACTGAGCAGTGTAGATGTGAATCCAGCCCTTGAGTCAAACACTTGTTTGGTCTCTCAATGTGATGAGCGCGCCCCTCTCTATAGGATGTAACAGGAGGAGTAATCTAACACGTCATTATGCAGTCCATATTGCTTCTACTAATGCAGATTTGAGCCCCCACCCCTCCCCCAAGAGGATGGCAGGGAAAGAGAAAGAAGTGGCTCATTAGTGGAGAAAGAAGCAAATTTCTCTGATAAGATATATTACAGAGTTGGACGCAATTAATTTATGCAAAATTTGATGAAACAACAATAACAAGCTTGGTGGAAGCCTTTATGGGAGCTGTGAGGACACCCAAATATGTTGTAGCCAAGCTCTGTGATAAACCGAAATCAGAAAGAAATAGCTCAACCAAGGTTTATGGATTAAAAAGGGTTTCCTTGGAAATTTTTGGCATATCCATGTCACTGTCTACTGCAGAGTATGAGTGGAGATATTGAAGGAAAAAGCATGGAAAGCCATGAAAGTGTCAGAGGAACCCAGTTTTCCAAATAGATGGGTATCTTAATTGTGGGACCGGCGTCTATCAGATGTACAAAGGGACAAATCAGGGGCATCAGAGCCTCTTGACCACTGTAGGGCTTAAAGTGTCAGTCTTTCTGTAAGTTAGAATGAGACAGGGGCATGGATACAGTAAATAGCGATAGCGATATATAGCGATGTGTGCTGCCGCAGGAACGACGAACAACCTGCAACAGCAACGATATTTGGGATTAGAACGACGCGTCAACGATCAACGATTAGGTAAGTAATTTTGATTGTTAACGGCCGTTCCTGCGTTTCACACTCAACGACGTCGCTAACGAGGCCGGATGTGCGTCACAAATTCCGTGACCCCCAACGACATCTCGTTAGCGATGTCGTTGCGTGTAAAGCGGCCTTTAGTTTCTATCCCGGGCAACACCGGGTACTACAGCTAGTAAAAGATAAAAACAAGGGAAATCAAATACTAACAAAGTTTATATATATTGATACAAAAAAGCAGAAAACAAACAAATTAGAACAATATAATACAACAGTAAAAGCAGGAGCTGCTGTGCACCGACCACTGAACCTGCACATATTGTCCAGATCTGGAATATATCAATCCTTTCCTCCAGTCACATACAAGATTAGGATTCCTCATTTACTTTGACTGCTGGGATTATTATTAGAGACCAATTAATTATTCCATTTCCAGCCTTATTTTTTTCGTAGATTTTGGCGTTTCCAGATTTTTTTTTCTTCATTTTTTTTTTTGCACCAAATTCATCTTTCTATTTATACCTTTTTAAAATCTATTTTATGTGTTTTTCTTAATTTGCCATTGTAGGCAGAGTTTCGGGTTTCCAGATGTTTTAACCTGATTTATCTTTTGTAATTTTTCGAAAAGTTGCAAAATTTGTTACAAATTTATTCCAATTGATTCTATGGGAGTCTCAAATTTTGTTTTGGTGCAATTTTTGCATCACTCTGCAAAACGTCCGCCTTTTTGCACAGATATCATTGAGAATGCAATGCTTTATGGTAACTAAAAAAAAAAACTGCTCAGCAAAAAGCATCATAAAAATCAAAAGGTCACAAAACAACAACAAAAAAGGTTAAAAAAAAAAAAAATAGCCGTAGACGTATTTGACAATTACTTTATAGGAATCTGTTTTTTTCTTTTTTTCTTGTTTGACTTGTTAACTTATATAATAAATGTTTTTTATGCACAGATTTGGATGTGACTGGAGTATAAAGTGCAGGAAAACTAAAGTATGTGCACAGTGGCTCATTATTTTCCTGATCCCATAGAACGACACAACCCATTAGTCCATCGAGCCTTGATGTTACCATTTAGTTATAGCCCAGTTGCCCTCACATGGGGCAGACGGCTGAATTTTTGCTGCCAAGCCTCCACTTCTTAAAAGGAGACCTGGAATGGGCAATTTTGCAGACCTGTTCTCGGAAATCCCCCCCAGCTAAAAAACAAAACAAAGGATTGAAACAAGAGTTTAGGCTGCACACGGCCATCTCAATGAAGAACAGGGCATCTGCTCGCTGGATCACAAGGGGAACATGGGGCCCAAAGATCCTTAATAAGATACAAGTGTTCCTGGAGGCGTGATAGGGAAGATAGAGGACAGCGAAGATCACCAGCGTGGAGCACATGAGCTTGGTCAACAGGTCTCTCTTCTTCAACCGATGCATCTCTACCTTCCTTAGCTCCCCGACGCTGCTACAATAGCAGTAACACAGGGAGGCAAAGGGCAGAAGACACCCTATGGCGGTGGAGAGCAACGAGTATGGAAGGGTCACATGAGTTTCTGGAGAAAAGATGTAGTTGGAGCAGATAGTTTTGTTGTTTTCGCAGACCTCAGTTCCAGCCAAGAAGGGTACGGGTAAGCTACCTAAAAATATGCCTACCCAAATGGTCAAGCAAATTATCAGAGACTGGTACTTCTTCAGGAGTCTCAGAGACTTGAGAGGATGCACGATGGCCAGGTAACGATCGATGCTCAAGCACGTGACAAAGTAGATACTACAGTAATAGCAGGTATGGTAGACAGTCCGGGTCAGCTTACACAGGCCGTCTCCGAATATCCAGTGGAGCTGGTTGAAGTGGTAGTGGATGAGAAACGGAAGACAAAGTATCCAAGTGATGTCGGCCAACACCAAGTTGAAGAGGAAGATCGTGCTCCTATTCCAGCGCTTGATCCGAGAGACCAGAATCCACATCACGGAGAGGTTAAGGGACAACCCAACCACAAGAATGAAGAGGAAGGTGATGGGGAAGATGATCATCTGGATGATGCCCAGGAAGGTCCCCGGTTTCTCGCAAAAGTCAACTTCAACCCTCTATAAAAAATAAACAGAAGAAGTAGGACACCAACGTATTGCAACATTTGTATCAATTTATTGTAATCAGATATGTGCTCAGAAAGGTAAACACAAGCGGATTATATTATTCACGCCACTCTGGAGAAGGCTATGTGCACACGGTAAATATTTGGTGCAGACATTTTTGGATCTCTTGGCAAGAAAAAACGCAGCTGCAAATTAATGTGATTGATATCTGCAGTAAAAACGCTGAAATAATTGAGTTAACAACTGTACCAAAGGTTCAGTTCTAGGACCCCTCCTATTCTCCATCCACACCTTCAGCCTGGGACAGCTCATAGAGTCCCATGGCCTTCAGGATCATCTCTATGCTGATAATACGCAGATCTACCTCTCTGGACCCGACATCACCTCCCTACTAACCAGAATCCCACAATATCTGTCTGCTATTGAATTCTTTTTCTCTGCTCGAGTTCTAAAACCGAACATGGACAAAACAGAATTCATTATCTTTCCTCCTCCTCTATCAACCCCCCCAACAAACCAAAGGAACAAAGTTGATGGCTGCTCACTTTCCCCAGTCCCACGTGGTCGCTGCCTGGGGGTGACCCTTGACCCTGCTCTCTCCTTGAAGCCACACATACAAGTCCTCTTCACCTCCAACTCAAAAATATTTCCTGGATGTGTACATTCCTTTCCCAAGAAGCTACAAACACACTAGTGCATGCCCTCATCTCCCGCCTGGACTACTGCAACCCCCTGCTCTATGGCCTTCCTTCTAACAGTCTCGCACTCCTACAATCTATTCTAAACTACTGCCCAACTAATCACCTGTCCCCCCGCTACTCCCCGACCTCTCTGCCAATCTCTTCACTGGCTCCTCAATGTCCAATGACTCAGTTCAAGACCGTAACCATGACCTACAAAGCCATCCACAACCTGTCTCGTCCCTACATGTGTGACGTACCTGCTTTGTAACCTCTGATCCTCACAAGATCTCCTTCTCTACTCCCATCTTATCTCCTTTTCCCACAATTGCATCCAAGATTTCTCCCGTGCCTCCCCCATACTCTGGAACTCTCTGCCCCAACATATCAGACTCTTGCCTACCTTGAAAAGCTTCAAAAGGAACCTGAAGACCCACCTCTTCCAAAAAGCCTACAACTTGCCGTAACACTCTGTCCACTTCTGCGGCGCATGACTATCTCTACCCTCACCTACTATATTCTCACCCATCCCCTGTAAACTGTGAGCCCTCGCGGGCAGGGTCCTCTCCCTTTGTAGACTGTGAGCTCTCGCGGGCAGGGTCCTCTCCTCTTGTAGACTGTGAGCCCTTGTGGGCAGGGTCCTCTCTCCCCTTGTAGACTGTGAGCCCTCGTGGGCAGGGTCCTCTCTCCCCTTGTAGACTGTGAAACCCTCATGGGCATGGTCCCTCTCCTCCTGTAGACTGTGAGCCCTCACGGGCAGGGTCCTCTCTCCCCTTGTAGATTTTGAGCCCTCACAGGCAGGGTCCCTCTCCTCCTGTAGAGTGTGAGCTCTTATGGGCAGGGTCCCCTCTCCTCCTGTAGACTGTGAGCCCTCGTGGGCAGGGTCCCCTCTCCTCCTGTAGACTGTGAGCCCTCACAGGAAGGGTCCTCTCTCCCCTTGTAGACTGTGAAACCCTCATGGGCATGGTCCCTCTCCTCCTGTAGACTGTGAGCCCTCACGGGCAGGGTCCTCTCTCCCCTTGTAGATTTTGAGCCCTCACAGGCAGGGTCCCTCTCCTCCTGTAGAGTGTGAGCTCTTATGGGCAGGGTCCTCTCTCCCCTTGTAGACTGTGAAACCCTCATGGGCATGGTCCCTCTCCTCCTGTAGACTGTGAGCCCTCACGGGAAGGGTCCTCTCTCCCCTTGTAGACTGTGAAACCCTCATGGGCATGGTCCCTCTCCTCCTGTAGACTGTGAGCCCTCACGGGCAGGGTCCTCTCTCCCCTTGTAGATTTTGAGCCCTCACAGGCAGGGTCCCTCTCCTCCTGTAGAGTGTGAGCTCTTATGGGCAGGGTCCCCTCTCCTCCTGTAGACTGTGAGCCCTCGTGGGCAGGGTCCCCTCTCCTCCTGTAGACTGTGAGCCCTCGCGGGCAGGGACCTCTGTCCTCCTGTACCCGTCTGTGCCTTGTATTGTTTGATTATTGTACTTGTCCCTATTATGTATACCCCTTTTCACATGTAAAAGCGCCATGGAATTAATGGCGCTATAATATTAATAATCTGCAAGGGAAAATACTGAACGTGTGCATGAGACTTGAGGATTCTCATTTGCTTTGTTGGCATTGGGAAACTTCAGGTTTTTGACAAATCTGCACTGAAAAAAAGCGTCAAATACACAATGTGTGCACCAGGCTAAAGGGCTTGACCCAGATAACAACAAACATGGTTGTTTCACTTGGAAACAGCTCCACCTCTGACCATGGGTTGTTTATGCAAATCAAAAAGGTCCGTGGAGCCTCTATTAGGAGTCTCAACACGGAAAACAGCCGATATCCCTCCGGGAAGGACCTAGCCAAGGAGTGGCTCTTTTTAGGAGACCACCATATTAAGTGACCCTTTTAGTCAATATCCAGCTCTTGACGAGTTTAACGATATCACAAGGGAATTACCAAGGCCAGGGATCCATCCACAGACAGCTGTTTTGGGGTATTGCCCCTCATCAGTGTGGAGTAGGATTCTGGCCAGGTGGGTTGTATATGGTACTGCAACTTAGAACATTTACTTAAAAAAGGCAGCTTCATCAGCCACCTGCACTCCCGAACAGCCAAATTTTGTTAATTTTAGGCCACATGGTGCATTTATGTGAAGCTTAAATCTCTGGGAAAAAAAAGGGTAAATACCAACTGTGTCATACAGCCGGCATCTGCTTGGAGGTTGCTTCGATGGCTGCTGGTGACCCCTAAAATACCGGTGATTGCACTGAACAAGTTTGGCATCCCCATGAGTACACTGACCGGTAGAATCACATTGCTAGGTCATTTGGATTTTTTTTTTCTTTGGAAATTGGCTGCTTCCCTAAGGGGAACCAATCATGCAAAAAGGTCCTATAATGTGCTGTTGTACATTTGTTAGTGTGCTCTTGTGACCCCTTTACTTTATAGCAGGTCATAGTTTAGGCAGAAAAATCTCCAAAATCAAAGATGTGGCTGCAGCGCTAAACTTTTCATATAACAGGATAAAGCCCATGAAGTTATCGGGATCTGAGTTCATTGGAAAACCTAATGCATTAGCTAGTAACACGCTTAGCTCTGCTATATCTGCGGTTCCCTGCCTGGATTCCCACCGTCTCTGACAATGTGGCTCACCTGCTCGGAGCGTAGTTCCATCCTCTGGTCCTTGTCGCCTTCTGTTTTCCTCTCGGGGTATGAAATGCTTTTAGAAAGGTGTTTGTTCCTGTCGGTCGTGTACTAAGGCAACGCCTGGAGAGTCAGCAATGTCCTGCCGCAGAGCATTTCTCCCGACCCTGCCGTCTCTATAGAGCGCTCATCTACAAATCTGTTCCACTGCCACCATCGGGAGAGGTCGCCCTGCAGAGCCCGTCACGTCAGCAGCGGAGAGGAGCGATTCTGAAATATCCGGATAATTCCAGGATCTCCTATAAGAGAAAACGCTACAGAACGGCCCACGTCACAGGACGAATCTGGCACAACTTGTTCCCTTCCTGGCGTAAAGATAAAGGAATATCTTGCGCTACTTCGCTTAGTAAATCCAATGATTTCATTCTTCACTGTTTACATAGAGCGGGGGGTGGGGGGGGTGTGTGTGTGTGAATATTTTCTTTGCCAAGGGCCATTTGGAATTTTCTACCAACCTCCAGGGGCCGCGCAAAATTATCAACTTGAAAATGACCCGGCTATATTTGGTTAAACAATTAACTCCCCCCCCCTCCTACTGCTGCTTTTCTTTGGTGCGGCTGTGATATTAGGAGATATTGATTATGCTGCTTCTAACAACTGCTTTTCCAAGTTTGTGTCAGTTTGAAGAACAGTCAACTCTTTGTGATAATAAGACAACACAACAACACAGGAGACATGGGGGCTGCAGTATATTCATCACATAGGAGACGCTGGGGGCATATACATCACAGGATGGGCTGGGGGAATATACATCACAGGATGGGCTGGGGGCATATATACATCACAGGAGATGCTAGGGGCATATATACATCACATGAGTCGCTGGAGGCATATACATCACATGATACGCTTGGGGCATATACATCATATTGGAGACGCTAGGGGCATATACATCACAGGATGGGCTGGGGGAATATACATCACAGGATGGGCTGGGGGCATATATACATCACAGGAGATGCTAGGGGCATATATACATCACATGAGTCGCTGGAGGCATATAAATCACATGATACGCTTGGGGCATATACATCATATTGGAGACGCTAGGGGCATATACATCACAGGAAGGGCTGGGACATATACATCACAGATACAAACATATACATCACAGGAGGGGCTTGGGAACAAACAGCACTGGAGGGTATACACATCAATGGGAGGCATAGATATGGCTTTGAGGAACAGAAATCACTGGGGGAGCACAGACATCACTAACGGAACATGGACAGCACTGGGGGGCACATATCAATGGGGGGAGCACAGCACAGGGGTGGGGAGGGAACACAGCACAGTGGGGAGGACACACAGCAAGGTGGGGAGGGGAGGGCACGCAGCACAGTGGGGAGGGCCCACAGCACGGTGGGGAGGGGAGGGCACACAGCACAGTGGGGAGAGGAGGGCATGCAGCAAAGTGGGGAGGGCCCACAGCACGGTGGGGAGGGCACACAGCATTGTTGGGAGGGGAGGGCACTGGGGGGTATGGCGGCTGCTCCTCTTTTCTGTGGGATGGGAGCGCATTGCGCCCCTCACAGAAAGGGATTGCGCACTAATCTAGCCCACAAAGTAAGTCCTTAACAAGCTGGCATTGGTCAGCGTGAAGACTTAATGTTATGCGCATGCAGTGTTCAGTAGTGCCATCCAGAGCACTGTGGTCCCCGGGAATCCCGCAGAAAAGATCATCAGCGTTTCCAATCGACCTAGACCTTTGGTTCTTTATAAGACGGTTTCTATTCACTGACAGCAAATAAAGACTAAAAACTTAAAAAGACCAAAAATATTTCACAGCTGAGGATTTGAATATATAGTTGTATCCAATGTAGACAATTGTAAGAAACCCTCATTTCAGGCTCATTTTTGCTTATAGTTCTCACAGTTGGGGGTTGTTACAATTTAAGTGAAGTACTGTGGCCTAGAGATGAACAAAATCGATTCATAGGAAATCTTGTTCAGTGCCAGGGGCATAACATTCGTGGTCGCAGAGGGTGCAACGGCCGACACCAGCACCTATTTCAGCTGCATGCAAGTCTCAGGAGACACATTCAGCTGAAGTGTATTAGAGTAGAAACCTGCCAGGTTCCCTGCACCGCAACACACGCCGCCTGCTAATCAGAGGCTGGCATCTGACGTCATGCATCGCCCATAGCAGGAATACCAAAGGCAGGTGGAAGGGGCTCAGGTTGGGAGTACATCATTACCAGAAGGGGCCCAGGATAGGGGAGGGGGACAGCATTACCAGAAGGGACCCAGGATGGGGGTGGCATCATTACCAGAAGGGGCCCAGGATGGGGGTGGCATCATTACCAGAAGGGGCCCAGGATGGGGGGGGGGGCAGCATTACCAGAAGGGGCCCAGGTTGGGAGGACATCATTACCAGAAAGAGCCAAGGCTGAGGGGGGGGGACATCATTACTAGAAGGGGCCCAGAATGGGAGGGAAATTATTACTAGAAGGGGCCCAGGATGGGAGGGGGGGGGCGCATCATCATTACCAGACGTGGCCCAGAATGGGAGGGAAATCATTACTAGAAGGGGCTCAGGATGGGGGGGGGGCATCATTACTAGAAGGGGCCCAGGATGGGAGGGGGGGGGGGGCATCATCATTACCAGACGTGGCCCAGAATGGGAGGGAGATCATTACTAGAAGGGGCTCAGGATGGGGGGGGGGCATCATTACTAGAAGGGGCTCAGGATGGGGGGGGCATCATTACTAGAAGGGGCCCAGGATGGGGGGGGGACACACACAATTACCAGAAGGGGCTCAGGATGGGGGGGGGCATCATTACTAGAAGGGGCCCAGGATGGGGGAGGGGGGGGGGGGGGGACACACAATTACTAGAAGGGGCTCAGGTTGGGGGAACATCATCAACAGAAGGTGCCCAGGTTGGGGAACATTATGTAGGGGAGGCAACATGCATATCTTCATAAGATTTATAGCACTACATGGGTCCTTACATCAGCCACATCAGTAGTCCAAGAACCTTGGACAGGAATCCAGAGAAGCTCTCTCTACCTTCCGCCATTCCCAACTCCTCTTCTGATTAATGGGGCAGGTGTGATGTCACATGTGCACAACGCAACAATGATAAACACAATTCTCCATTTGCAGGCTCCTATCAGCCCATATATTTCCACATTCATTGTTCCACATTTGTTAGAGCTACAGTGTTCACCGGTCTCCTTTTTGTTAGTTTGATTGAGATCATCGATACAAAGGGGTAAGAGCCCAGTGACCAGGGGTGTAACTACAGTAGGTGCAGGATTTGCAGTCGCACCTGGGTCCTGGTGCTTTAGGGACCCCCAAAAGGTTCCTTTGGCCCATATGCGGTGGTTTTGGCACCCAACGTATTTTCAGAGGGGTCCACCTTTAAGTGGTTGGATTTGATTTATGAGGGTTCGTCACTGAACTAAGTGGCCTTGACCCTTGGCTGATACGTGGACATAACACAACCAGTCCATAACGCAGGACCATTGGTCAGACTCCTGCCCTTTTCATCTCTAGCAGCATTATTTCTTTATTTCAAGATAGTGAAACAAGTCTGGAGAGACAGTCTCTGGTATAGCAGAAAAAAAAAAAAAGTACAAATAACTCCCAAAACACAGAAAATCCTTTAAAGTGAAGTTTATTTTCTCCATACAAGTTCAAGCAGCGTGAAAACACAATATAAAACCGAGAAGCCAGCGCTGAACTGGCAGAGAAATGTACTAAAATAACCGGTAAAAATGCGGATTTTACAAATTATTCACAGATTAACGTAGAAATACGGAACAACATTATTATCGGTAGAAAATAAGATTGCATCCCAATAAAATTTCCTTCATATTCTCAATGTGTATCGATACAAACAGTCAAGGCTTAGGGTCGGTAGGGCAGCGGCACGGGCTAGCACCGGGGTAAGTTATGGACAGGGACCGGAGACTAAGCATGCCTCCAAATAAAAATGGTGGAAGCTTTGGTATTTTCGGTGGATTGCGTCACTCTCTGATATTCATTGTGATAAACCCGAGTAGTGAGGATTTTTATGCAAGATGGCGGAACAGGACACGGTGATCTACGGTTGGATCATTAATGAGCGATATGTCTACCCCCCCAGCCTGGAGATGACATTGGACTTTGTAGCTCACCCGATGGGTTTGGATGGGATTGCAGGACCACAAGGTACACAGCAGGAGAGCAATATATGCAAAAATTGTAATATACATTGCAAAAACTGCACCTGCAGACGTCATCAAACTCACTAATGGGGGTATCAAAATAGTTTTCAAAGATACCAGCAGCACAGAGGATTTACAGCATTTTCCTAATCTGTGCCCTCTATTCTCCCACACACAGTTAAACATTTCTTCGTCAAATGGGGATCCGAATGCAATTTTACATAGTTCCCATTGACTGTAATAAGAGTGACATACAGGTCGCCCCCTGGTGTTAATACAGAAACAGAGCACCTAAGACTTGCTATACAGTGTGTCCACCCATATCCTGTCCACTGCCATTAACTTGAGAACGGCAGCAGCTATAGACATAGAAGTGGTGTCTAGGTATAGTAAAGTATCCATGCGCTACGCAATAAAACCACCTATAGCGCCACCTGGTGAAAAACAACGGAGTTAGAATTTTTATCTCGAAAACAGAACGAGATACAGAAAAAAAGTGAATTGAAAAGTTGTATAGGGCATCATCAATTCAATACCTTGCATACAGAAATGCTATGATTAGAACGTGTAAAACGGGGAATTACCCTATTATGCAAAAAAGTGTGCATACCTGATGAAATACTGTAGACTACTAATAGTACATACTGTACAGTAAATGGGATTGTTCAAAGGGATGCCCAATAGAACCTCTGTCACTTTGTTTTCTTCAGTGCAACTCATCCGTGTAATTAACTGTTTTTTTCCTCTATCTCGTTCCGTTTTCGAGATAAAAATGCTAACTCTGTTGTTTTCCACCAGGTGGCGCTATAGGTGGTTTCATTGCGTAGCGCATGGCTACTTTACTATACCTAGACACCACTTCTATGCCTATAGCTGCCGCCGTTCTCAAGTTAATGGCGGTGGACAGGATATGGGTGGACAGGATATGGGTGGACATACTGTATAGCAAGTCTTAGGTGCTCTGTTTCTGTATTAACACCAGGGGGCGATCTGTACATCACTCCTGTTAGTCAATCGGAACGATGTAAAGTTGCATACGGATCTCCATTGGGTGCAGAAATGTATAACTGTGTGTGGGAGAATGGAGGGCACATATTAGGAAAATGCTGTAAATCCTCTGTGCTGCTGGTATCTTTGAAAACCATTGTGATATTCCCATTAGTGAGTTTCATGACGTCTACAGGTGCAGTTTTTGCAATGTATATTACAAGTTTTGCATATATTGCCTTCCTGCCGTAAACCTTGTGGTCCTGCAATCCCATCCAAACCCATTGGGTGCGATACAAAGTCCAATGTGATCTCCTAGACACCACTTCTATGCCTATAGCTGCCGCCGTTCTCAAGTTAATGGCGGTGGACAGGAGATGGGTGGACACACTGTATACAATATAGTAAAAAGAGGCTCCAAATCCTCTGCGCTGCAGGTTTATATGGGGATGCACTTTAGATCCTGCAAAAACAAAAGTAAAACAAATTGATATGTCACCGCTAGAATCTCCCAAAGATTAGATGGGTAGGTGATGTGTTGTTTATAGGACATCCCCTTTAAGGATGGAAACAGAAGGCAACACTTAAAGGGATTATCTGGCGCTGTCAAGAATTGCTCATTTCCGCATCAGAAGAAGATCTTACGACTCCACGAACCTGTCAAAATCATCAGCACCGACCTCTTCCAGTTTCGAAAGGAGCAGCTCTGGATGAAGCCGGACAATCCCTTTAAGGCTAGAACTGCACCGTCCACAGTTGTCGCATGACCGAAGGTCACTCGGTGCTACATCCTACCACTATTCAAGTGAATGGCGTCGCATTGCAAAACGTACACTGCTGCGACAAGCAAAAATCGGAAAAAAACAGATTCAGGTTTGTGGGATTTTTTGTATCTTTCTTGTAGTGTCCTAATGTGGTGCAACGTAGCAGCGGCACCGAGCAAAGTTCAGTGGAGTGACATCTATTGTGGCAAAAGTCACGGTGTAGCGCCAGAAGGGATAAGAAGTAATGGTGAGTGGCATCTCCTGGAACTATGGGGAATATTTACCAATCCAGTCCAATATAACAGGACTAAAAACAGAGACCGGACAGTCAATGTGCTCAAAATGTGGCACAGTGGCTCAAGCTGGATGAGAAATTTGGTGTATATTTAGGCGCTTTATTCGGCTCACAGTCCGCAATCCAATAAAAGGAGTAAAATTTATTTTTTACCCCTAAATTTTGACACCCTATCCTCTAAGCCTTCTTGTTGGAAAAACGGCAAAAAGTGTCAAAAATCAGACGCGGCATATTGTACCAAAATGTTCCAAAAGTCGAGGCGCAATCGCAACAGAAAATCTGAGACTTTCCAGCTTTGTTGGAAGCCAAAGTCTTACAAGGCAGATCCCAGCCTGTAAAACAGGTATTTTAGGAAGGTAAAGACTGAAGAAAGTGGAAGGAGACGTCTTCTGAGCCAAATGAATAAGAGTACCCGGGAGAAGAAACCAGGACTCATCATCAATGAAGGGGGTCTAACATGGGTCACTCCGATTCTCATTGAGGAGGGTCTCCGAGTTCCCTAAATCTGAAATATATTGTGTGATTATATCTCTGACTCAGTCCTCAACAGGGAAAAGCTTATTCCTCGACTTTAGCCATTGGACAGGGTCAAATTTGGGGGCCTCTTAACCCTTAAACATCTACAGGCATTGAGGAGTCTATGGGATCAGTGCACGATGCAAGGAACAGTCCTGAAAAGGCACTTTTGGGAAAAATACATCAAAATCGGATACAGAACACAACATTGGTCACGCTGTACGAGCTCCATGAATACATAAGAACATCGGTTGCAATTGCCCTTGCTGCCACACGTGGGCGCTATAAACATCATGCATGATTATTGAAATACTTTCATGTGCAAGACGTGTATAAATACTGAACAGTAGGCATGCTGCCTTCGATACGTCCTGCTAGGCTATGTGGAGGTAATGCAAGAGGTAAGGGGGGCCAGCCAGATGATATGTGATCGAAATCCTACTACTGAGCATAAACATTAAAGGGAACCGGTCACCAGTTTTTTGCCCTATAAGCTGCGGCCACCACCACTGAGCTCTTATGTACACGAGTCTAACATGTTAAGAGCCCAGGCCACTGTGTACAACATAAAAATCACTTTATAATACGCACCTAAACTGGTCACTGCGGTGGATGTGGCTCAGATGGGCGTCTTCGTCCTCCGGTGCCAGCGCCGCCTCTTTCGGCCATCTTTGTCGCCTCCTCTGTCGTCCTTCTGAAGCCGCGGTGCATGACACGTCCGACGTCATCCACACTCGCCGGCATTCAGGTCCTGAGCAGGGCAGATCAAAGTATTGTAGTGCGCATGCGCGGGATCGGAGAGCGTTTATGACTTAGACGCGTCATGCACCACAGCTTCAGAAGATGGACAAGGATGGCCGGCACCGGAGGACGAAGATGCCCATCTGAGCCCCATCCACCGCAGCGATCGTTTTAGGTGAGTATTATAAAGTGATTTTTATGTTCTATACACAGCGGCCTGGGCTCTTATATATATATAATGTTAGAATGCTGTATATAAGAGCCCGGTGGTGGTGGCCACAGCTTATAGGGCAAAACACTGGTGACAGGTTCCCTTTAAAGGGTCTTGCATTTATGTGCACAGTGGAGGAAGACATTTCCACAAGGCCTCTTCCTCCTCTGCTCAATGGTCGACGTTGCGGTCATAGTTGCCTTGAGCAGTTGTCTCATCCAGGAACTTCTAGGGGCTGTCCCATTAATAAAATCATCAATACATATCCATAGGATAGCTGATATATCTATGATCACAGGGAATATGGCTGCTGGGACACACTGGAGCTCAAAACTCCATGATGTGAAGGAAGCAGCACTGAGCATGTGCGACCACCACTTCTATGCCCAGTGGTCGCACATGCTCAGTACAGCTCTATGTGGGACCTCAGTTCCCATGATCATACATTTATGTATATGCTGTGTATCATGTGGTTTATGGGACAGCCCCTTATACTCCAATTTTGCACTACTCTGTTCCAAGCAGATAAGGGAGATCGGCCATTCATCTCGCTGCGGAATCCAGCTCGGGACGTCCATAAATCTTCTCTTACGGTAATGAATCGGCGCAATGTATAACAGACGTTTACTTACAGGACCAAACAAGGGTTGCAAACAAGGCACATCACACAGAGTGGTGTTGGCGTAAACTTAATTTAAAAAAACATAAATTTTATCAAATATTCAAATATCTAATTACGATAAATAAAAACAGACTTGTCTCATGCAAAACAGTCAACGCTGCAGATTTCTTCATAACAATCAATCAAAGTAGGAAAGATAAAGCACTTCTGAGAGGTAGGCTCGGGGAAAGCATGAAATCAGAGCGAGGAACCGCACGCAGGACGCCGGGATCTACGTACAGACGGCGTCAGTGCGCCACGTGTTACACTGTGGCCTAGGAGTCGTGGCCATCAGATCTGTATACCCAACACTGACTGCTACAGATAAGGATATGTGAAAAAAAAACAAAACCTGGAGACCTACAGTGAATAATCCCTGAAAAATCACCATGAAGTTCATTCATGAGCATATTATGTAAAAATTTAAAAAAAAAAAAAAAAAAACCAAAAAAAAAAAAAAAACCACACAAACTAAAAAATACACGTATTTGTAAAAAGGGGTGTAGAAAACATAATAATGAAGCCTCTGCTGTTGATTTTGACAGATCACAGCGACACCTACAGTTTGCTTGAAGAACTGACATTAAAAAAAGGTGTTAAAAAGGGTTAGCCAGCCCCCACCCAAAAAAAAAAAACAAAAACCCCAAAAAATTAAAAAAAAAATAAAAATACAAAACAAAATAAACAAAACAAACCCCAAATACAAGATATCTCGTAATCTAGTGATAGGGCATAACTTTTCCAACCACTGGGACCCCCACCAATGCCAAGAAAAGGGTAGAGGTGTGCATGATCACCCTCTGCTCCATTCATGGTCAATGAGACTGTCGGGGAAAGCCAAGTAGAACGCTCGGGGTTGCAAAGTTCTAGTCTCAAGGAGGTCCGAAATGACCACTGATGATCAGCAAATTATCCCCCAACTTATGGATCAGTGAACTTTTTCTCTCCTTTTTCTTTTTCCAAGGATGGGGGAGAGGGGTAAAGCTTTAATTTAAAAATAAAAAAAAAAAACACAAAAACAAAAAACACACACTTTGAAAGAATGCATTTCCAAAATTATTTATGGCACAAAATCAGAGGAAATGGAAAAAAATAAAAAAAAAAAATAAAAAAGTTTTAAAAGTATGTCTAGCAATGTCATTTAAATCAGCGTAAAAAATAAATTAATGCCTGAGCCTCGATAAGCAGGGTTCACAATAAACAGAACTTTTTTGCATGTAGGGGAAAAAAAAAAAAAAAAAAAAAAATTATAAAAAAAACTAATCTAAAAGTCTCCCATTTTCTATTAATACTTTGCTCTTTTAACAGAGCTAAAATATAGTTGCTGATAATGTAATTTTCATACGACGTACACATAAAAGATTCTGAGTTAAAAAAGAAGAAGGAGTATCCTCCTTTAAATGGCTTTTAATTTACGGATTTTGATTTAGGGTGAACCCTTGAAACCGCTCCGCCGGCACCCATTTATAAAAGTGCAAATTAAGGTGTCGGCAAAGTGCGGAACATAAAGTGACACATAAAAAAAAATTCAGATCTGTCTTGATTAAAATTCAAAGTAAAAGAAAAAAAAATAAAATTATAAATAAGTAAAAAAAATAAAAAAAATAAAGTTGTCCTGTATATGTTCAGGGGCCTCATACGTATTATCTAAATCCAGCAATCTGGCAAGTAGATGAAGATGAGGACTCGTGTAATGCAGTGTGAGATAACAGCAGGACCGGGGCCCCAGAACTGGAAGCAGCCATGGTGGACGAGTCTTACAGAGCTCCGATCATCCCGGACAAGGTGCTCTGCGCTCCATCCTGCCCGCTACGCAGCAGCGTCTAATTATAGCAGTGTCTTGAAGAACGCAGCTTTATAGTACGGCCGGAGCGCGCGGAGTGTCCTCAGTTGGGGCAGAGAAGCTGCTACATAGCGGCGGAGAGCTGCACCTTCCCTTCCGTGGCGATGACCTCCTTCACTATCAAGGCGCAGGCATCCTTCTCACACAGCCTCTTCCGTAACTCTTCCAGTTCGTACTCGTGTAGGATCTTTTGAGTCAGGTACTTCTCCCGTTTGATTCTGGCCTTCACCTCGGATGGCACGTCCGGGATCAGCCAGGCCACAAAGAACTTGACGACGAACACGACGTGCTGAAAGAGAAGATGGAGGTCAGCATTGAGCAATGGTTAGATTTGTGTCTGAGAAAGTTGGGCGAAACCTCATAGGGGAAGAAAGTTACTGCAATTTATTATTTATTTTATGCATCTATTGCTCGAGATTTTATGTAAATACCGTATTTTTCGGACTATAAGACGCACCTTTTCCCCCCCAAATGTTCGGGGAAAGTGTGTGTGTGTGTGTGTGTGTGTGTGTGTGTGTGTGTGTGTGTGTGTAGGCCACTTTACACGCTGCAACATCGCTCAAGCGATTCCGTTGAGGTCACAGAATTTGTGACGCACATCTGGTCGCTGTAGCGATGCCGTTGCGTGTGACACCTATGAGCGATTTTGCATCGTCGCAAAAATGTGCAAAATCGCTCATCGGTGACATGGGGGTCCATTCTCGAATATCGTCGCTGCTGAAGTAATGATTTAGTTCGTCGTTCCTGCGGCAGCACACATCGCTCCGTGTAACACCGCAGGAACGAGGAACCTCACCTTACCTGCCTCTCGCAATGCGGAAGGAAGGAGGTGGGCGGGATGTTTCGGCCGCTCATCTCCGCCCCTCCGCTTCTATTGGGCGGCGGTTCAGTGACGCTGCTGTGACTCTGAACAAGCCGCCCACTTAGAAAGGAGGCGGTTCGCCGGTCACAGCGACGTCGCAGGGCAGGTAAGTAGTGTGACGGGTCCGCGCGATGTTGTGCGCCACGGGCAGCGATTTGCCCGTGTCGCACAACCGATGGGGTGGGAACCCACGCTAGCGATATCGGTCATGATATCGCAGCGTGTAAAGCGGCCTTTAGGCCAGGATGGGGTATATAGCAGGATGAGGGAATATAGCATTTCTCAGGATGCAGGCCATATACCAGGATGGGAGTATATAGCAGGATGGGAGTATATAGCATTTATCAGGATGTAGGCCATATACCAGGATGGGGGTATATAGCAGGATGGGGGTATATAGCATTTATCAGGATGCAGGCCATATACCAGGATGGGGGTATATAGCAGGATTGTGGCATATAGCATTTATCAGGATGCAGTCCATATACCAGGATGGGGGTATATAGCAGGATGGGGGTATATAGCATTTATCAGGATGCAGGCCATATACCGGGATGAGGTTATATAGCAGGATGGGGGTATATAGCATTTATCAGGATGCAGGCCATATACAAGGATGGGTGTATATAGCAGGATGGGGGTATATAGCATTTATCAGGATGCAGGCCATATACCAGGATGGGGGTATATAGCAGGATGGGGGTATATAGCATTTAATCAGGATGCAGGCCATATACCAGGATGGGGGTGTATAGCATTTATCAGGATGCAGGCCATATACTGGGATGAGGTTATATAGCAGGATGGGGGTATATAGCAGAATGGGGGTATATAGCATTTATTAGGATGCAGCCCATATACCCCACGATGGGGGTACAGAGCAAGATGGTGGTACAGAATAGATGGGGGTACAGAGCAAGATGGGGGACATATATACAAGGATGGGGATCATATACAAGGCAGGAGGTTCATTACCAGGATGGGGTACCTTAGTAGAGAATTTGGGGACATTACCCCCATAACAGTGTCAGCAGCAGATTATCGCCCCAAAACCGTGTGTCATGACCACATTTTTTGCTCAAAATTTTATTTTCCTCCTCTAAAACCAGGGTGCGTCTTATGGTCCGAAAAATACGGTAATTTCTATCTTCTATAGTGATGACACCCATCATACCTCCATAATGATGATGAAGGCCATTTTTGCTGCCAGTATGTGCCAGAACTGCATGGTGTGTACATATTTATTCACGTGATCCGGAGGGTAGCGATAATCTCTGTACCTGTGAACATAAATGAAAACAACATTTTTCGGGGGGGATGTTATAGCAGAAGCATTGATTAACTCAATGATAAGCGAGTAATCGGCAGATGGCGATGTCCATATGATTCGCAGACACCAGATCCGGTGGCCTCGCTGGTAGTCACAGACCAGGAGCTTTGAAATTGCCTCCTCCCCAGCACCTCTCATGATTAGTAGGCCTGGACCGACTCCATGCACAATTCTGGCGCCGCACCAGGGCTACGAATCAGAATAAAAGGCAGCGATGGGGATTCGGGACGATACATAGAGGTTCACAATCCAGCAACCACGGGAATGGGTTGAATAACCGGGACAAATATCCCCGAAAAAAAAAAGAACCAACTCACTTGTGGTTGGGATTTCAGCTCATCTTACAGGAGCAAAAACTACTAACCTGCAGGTTAGGACGTTCATATGGTTTTCTAGCGGCTTGCTGGTTTCATTGAAATCGGAAACGTTAAACACAGAGAGGCTGTTGTTAATATATCCCGACATGGGGGAATCCGGGTTGTCAAAGTAAGCGTAAGAGTAGACCAAGCGCGGGATCATGTCAGAGGTGAAAGCCACAATAAAAGCCTAAAACAGAGAAAAGCAACGTAAAATATTCCTATAGGGAAAAAGGGCATAAGGTTTGACCATAGCGACGGCTTGCTGCCAGTGAATGGAAGCGCCCAGCTGCGCGATTCCTAAAGCTTAACATGGACAAAACAGAATTAATGGTCTTTCCTCCTCTTCATTCAACTCCTTCACCAAGCCTAGCCATCAAAGCTGATGGCTGCTCACTCTCCCCAGTCACACAAGCTCGTTGCCTCGGAGTAACCCTCGACTCTGCTCTATCTTTCAAGCCACACATCCAAGCCCTCTTCGCCTCATGCAGACTACAACTCACAAATATTTCTCAGATCCGTGCTTTCCTTAACCAAGAATCAGCAAAAACATTAGTGCATGCCCTCATCATCTCCCACCTCGACTACTGCAACCTCCTGCTCTCTGGCCTCCCTTCCAACACTCTCGCACCCCTCCAATCTATCCTGAACTATGCAGCCCGCTTAATCCACCTCTCCCCTCGCTACTCCCCGGCCTCGCCACTCTGCCAATCCCTTCACTGGCTTCCCATCGCCCAAAGACTCTAGTTCAAAACATTAACCATGACATACAAAGCCATCCACAACCTGTCTCCTCCCTACATCTGTGACCTAGTCTCCCGGTACCTACCTGCACGCAACCTCAGATCCTCACAACATCTCCTTCTCTACTCCTCTCTTATCTCTTCTTCACACAATCGCGTACAAGATTTCTCCCGTGCCTCCCCCATACTCTGGAATGCTTTACCTCAGCATATCAGACTCTCTCCTACCGTGAAAAGCTTCAAGAGGAACCTGAAGACCAACCTCTTCTGACAAGCCTACAACCTACAATAATCCTTAGTCCAGTACACCACTGCACAACCGGCTCTGTCCTCACCTATTGTACCATCACCCATTCCCTGTAGACTGTGAGCCCTCGCGGGCAGGGTCCTCTCTCCTCCTGTAGACTGCGAGCCCTCGTGGGCAGGGTCCTCTCCTCCTGTAGACTGCGAGCCCTCGCGGGCAGGGTCCTCTCTCCTCCTGTAGACTGCGAGCCCTCGCGGGCAGGGTCCTCTCTCCTCCTATAGACTGCGAGCCCTCGCAGGCAGGGTCCTCTCTCCTCCTATAGACTGCGAGCCCTCGCGGGCAGGGTCCTCTCTCCTCCTATACCAGTCTGTTTTGTACTGCTAATGATTGTTGTACGTATACTCTCTTTCACTTGTAAAGCGCCATGGAATTAATGGCGCTATAATAATAAATAATAATAATAATCCTTATACCCAGATGCTTTGGTTACATCATATTTTGTTGGATCGGTGGCAGATTCCAACGGAAAAGACAACAACACGACATGACAAACGAGCCCATCATACACAAACAAGTTTTTCTCCGCACATTTCCATGTAGTCCGTTCAATAGGGGCGTAATAAAGGGATTCAGAGTAATTCTATACACAAGTGAAGCCCTTCTTGTCAGTGGCTTATGTCCTCCCGCAAAACAGACACCATCCGCATTGTACTCACATTTGTTACCACCGATAATATGGCCATAGCATTCAATATTTCCTGCCACACCCCAATGCTGTGAGCCTTCGCTGCAAATGGCCGTCTAAACTGTGTGGTCAATTTCCACGAGTCAACGCGAATCTCAAGGATGTTATTTAGGAGAGCGAGGAGCGGAGCCAGAGGAAAGGAGGCCACAAACAAAGTGATGAACCCAAACTGGATAACTAGAAAAGAATAAACGGCCAGTGATTAGTTCAACATAGTTACTTATAAATTTCTATACATATGTTAGGACAGTATTATAGTAGTTCTATTCTTGTACATAGGGGGCAGTATTATAGTAGTTCTATTCTTGTACATAGGGGGCAGTATTATAGTAGTTCTATTCTTGTACATGGGGGGCAGTATTATAGTAGTTATATTCTTGTACATAGGGGGCAGTATTATAGTAGTTATATTCTTGTACATAGGGGGCAGTATTATAGTAGTTATATTCTTGTACACAGGAGGCAGTATTATAGTAGTTATATTCCTGTACATAGGGGCAGTATTATAGTAGTTATATTCTTGTACACAGGGGGCAGTATTATAGTAGATATATTCCTGTACATAGGGGCAGTATTATAGTAGTTCTATTCTTGTACATAGGGGCAGTATTATAGTAGTTCTATTCTTGTACATAGGGGGCAGTATTATAGTAGTTCTATTCTTGTACATAGGGGGCAGTATTATAGTAGTTATATTCTTGTACATTGGGGTCAGTATTATAGTAGTTATATTCTTGTACATAGGGGCAGTATTATAGTAGTTATATTCTTGTACACAGGGGGCAGTATTATAGTAGTTATATTCCTGTACATAGGGGCAGTATTATAGTAGTTATATTCTTGTACATAGGGGGCAGTATTATAGTAGTTATATTCCTGTACATAGGGGGCAGTATTATAGTAGTTATATTCTTGTACATAGGGGGCAGTATTATAGTAGTTCTATTCTTGTACATAGGAGGCAGTATTATAGTAGTTATATTCCTGTACATAGGGGCAGTATTATAGTAGTTATATTCTTGTACATAGGGGGCAGTATTATAGTAGTTATATTCCTGTACATAGGGGGCATTCTAGTAATTATATTCTTGTACATTGGGGTCAGTATTATAGTAGTTATATTCTTGTACATAGGGGGCAGTATTATAGTAGTTCTATTCTTGTACATAGGGGGCAGTATTATAGTAGTTATATTCCTGTACATAGGGGCAGTATTATAGTAGTTCTATTCTTGTACATAGGGGCAGTATTATAGTAGTTCTATTCTTGTACATAGGGGGCAGTATTATAGTAGTACTATTCTTGTACATAGGGGGCAGTATTATAGTAGTTCTATTCTTGTACATAGGGGGCAGTATTATAGTAGTTATATTCTTGTACATTGGGGTCAGTATTATAGTAGTTCTATTCTTGTACATAGGGGGCAGTATTATAGTAGTTATATTCTTGTACACAGGAGGCAGTATTATAGTAGTTATATTCCTGTACATAGGGGCAGTATTATAGTAGTTATATTCTTGTACACAGGGGGCAGTATTATAGTAGATATATTCCTGTACATAGGGGCAGTATTATAGTAGTTCTATTCTTGTACATAGGGGCAGTATTATAGTAGTTCTATTCTTGTACATAGGGGGCAGTATTATAGTAGTACTATTCTTGTACATAGGGGGCAGTATTATAGTAGTTCTATTCTTGTACATAGGGGGCAGTATTATAGTAGTTATATTCTTGTACATTGGGGTCAGTATTATAGTAGTTATATTCTTGTACATAGGGGGCAGTATTATAGTAGTTATATTCTTGTACATTGGGGTCAGTATTATAGTAGTTATATTCTTGTACATAGGGGGCAGTATTATAGTAGTTATATTCCTGTACATAGGGGCAGTATTATAGTAGTTATATTCCTGTACATAGGGGGCATTCTAGTAATTATATTCTTGTACATTGGGGTCAGTATTATAGTAGTTATATTCTTGTACATAGGGGGCAGTATTATAGTAGTTCTATTCTTGTACATAGGGGGCAGTATTATAGTAGTTATATTCCTGTACATAGGGGCAGTATTATAGTAGTTCTATTCTTGTACATAGGGGGCAGTATTATAGTAGTTATATTCCTGTACATAGGGGGCATTCTAGTAATTATATTCTTGTACATTGGGGGCAGTATTATAGTAGTTATATTCTTGTACATAGGGGGCAGTATTATAGTAGTTCTATTCTTGTACATAGGGGGCAGTATTATAGTAGTTATATTCCTGTACATAGGGGCAGTATTATAGTAGTTCTATTCTTGTACATAGGGGCAGTATTATAGTAGTTCTATTCTTGTACATAGGGGGCAGTATTATAGTAGTTCTATTCTTGTACATAGGGGGCAGTATTATAGTAGTTATATTCTTGTACATTGGGGTCAGTATTATAGTAGTTCTATTCTTGTACATAGGGGGCAGTATTATAGTAGTTCTATTCTTGTACATTGGGGTCAGTATTATAGTAGTTATATTCTTGTACATTGGTGTCAGTATTATAGTAGTTATATTCTTGTACATTGGGGTCAGTATTATAGTAGTTCTATTCTTGTACATAGGGGCAGTATTATAGTAGTTCTATTCTTGTACATAGGGGGCAGTATTATAGTAGTTGTATTCTTGTACATAGGAGCAGTATTATCATAGTTATATTCTTGTATATAGGAGGAAGTATTATAGTAGTTGCATGCTACATATATAAAAAAAGAGAAAAAAAAAAAAGCGGTTTTCAAATTCATTCAGGAAAAAAAAACGAACAACTGTGTGCAGGAGATTTCTGAAATCTCATTGCTTTTACTGATTCTGTAAATTGCAGCTTCTTGTATAAAAATACAATGCAGAAAGATCACTTGTTAACACAGTCCATTTACAGACTTGCTTTTCCTTTTGCTTTTTAATTTACCCATTTCAAGATATTCATAGAAGAGTCCATGTTGTCCAAAGACCTGCAGGTCATAGTCCTGCTCCCACCGGCTGTACAGATCCTCTGGACTGTGCCTCGCTTTCCTGCTTCGATACCAATTCAAGATCCACCTAGAAAAACAAAAACTAGTTACGCACGGAGGAACCATTCTGAGAAAAAGGGAATCCAATATCTACACTTCTGCATATGTAACTTAGTTATTTAATCAGTGTTAGGCCGAGTTCACACGTCCTGCAATAATCTGTTGGAACGGATCCTGCAGAGATCCGTTGGCAAAATGATTTCTGCCAGATCCGTTTTATTAACATGGGAGTCTACGGAGTCTGTTAATGGATTACTATTTATATTCCATTTGAAATGGATCCTATAAGAAAAACTAAAACGGATCCTTTCTAAATGCAAGAAAAAACGCATGACTAAATAGAAATCAGTTAACGAATCCATTCTCCATAGACTCCAATGTAAAAAAAAAAAACCAAAACAATCTTGCAGAAATCAGTTATTTCTTTGTCGCTCCATTGGGAGACCCAGACAATTGGGTGTATAGGCTATGCCTCCGGAGGCCGCACAAAGTATTACACTAAAAGTGTAAAGCCCCTCCCCTTCTGCCTATACACCCCCCGTGCTCCCACGGGCTCCTCAGTTTTTTGCTTTGTGCGAAGGAGGCAGACATGCACGCACAGCTCCACAGATTAGTCAGCAGCAGCTGCTGACTATGTCGGATGGAAGAAAAGTGGGCCCATAACAGGGCCCCCAGCATGCTCCCTTCTCACCCCACTCTTGTCGGCGGTGTTGTTAAGGTTGAGGTATCTATTGCGGATACGGAGGCTGGAGCCCACATGCTGTTTTCCTTCCCCATCCCCCTTAGGGCTCTGGGTGAAGTGGGATCCTATCGGTCTCCAGGCACTGAGACCGTGCTTCATCCACAACTCCTGAGGAGCCTGCTGGATAGGAGCCGGGTATCGTTCAGGGACATGGCCCTGCTACTTTAAGGTACTCTGTGTCCCCGTGGGGACCGCGCACAGCAACACTCCAGCATTGCTGGGTGTGCTAGTGCACCGGGGACCGCGGCGCTGACCGCGTTTGTGCCATTATACACTGCAGCGTCGCTGAGTGTGTTTGTGTATGGGGACTACCGCGCTGACCGCCGCTGCCATTGTTTTTACTGAGGCGTGGCTGGGACTGTTAGTGCGCCGGGGACTTCCGCGCCGGCCGCGCTTATACGGCGGCCGCGCTTATAACTCGAGTCCCCGGCTTTTGGGCCTAGTCTCTTTTTCTTCCCGCCCCCAGCCCTGCCAGTCAGGGGAAGGGCGGGACGCTGTACAGCACGGCAGCACTGAGGGCTGGAGCATGCTTTGCATACTCCACCCCCCTCACTGTGCACAGTGAGGCACCAGCTCCCGCACTTTCTGGGTCACGCCCACGGCTCCCTCCTCTCCTCAGGACGCCGGCAGCCATTCCTGTGAGCTCCTCGGACGCTGCAGAGGGGAGACAAACTCTGGGGGACCCAGGCAGGGTTTCTGGTGGCCACACAACCGCTTTAAGCGGGCGGTAAGCAGCACCTGAGGTGCTGGCCCCACTTGTGCAGAAGTGTGATTATAGTTTATATGTTTACAGGCTATACTTTACACTGTATGGTGCACAGTTGATTTCTGGCTATATACCCTGTTGTGTTGCTCAAAGGAGACAACAATATGGCGCCCACAAGAAGCAGGGGTGCCAAAACACAGGCTTACTATGCTGCCTGCGCCGCATGTACAACCTCGCTACCGGCAGGTTCCACTGACCCTCATTGTGTGCACTGCTCGGCCCCTGTGGCGCTTACTCAGCCGGAGCCTCTGCTAAGGGTGGCCGAGGGGGAACCACCTGCTAACACTGTCCAGGTGACAGGGACGGAGTTTGCAGTTTTTACTGACAGACTTTCTGAGACTATGGCTAAAATACTAGAAGCTTTGCAGTCCAGACCGGTATCTCAGACCATGGGCACTGTGGAATCACTGCCCCCTAGTTCCCCTCAGTTGGAACAACAATGTCCCCCCGGGGTGTCTCATAGATCCCAGGGTGAGGTCTCTGACACGGACCGCAGTCCCAGACCGCCTAAGCGAGCTCGCTTGGAAATCCCCTCGACCTCATCACATTGTTCAGGGTCTCAGAGAGATGACTCTCTGTATGATGAAGCGGAGGTAGCTGATCAGGATTCTGATCCTGAGGCCGCTCTCAACCTTGATACTCCTGATGGGGACGCCATAGTGAATGATCTTATTGCGTCCATAAATAAGATGTTGGATATTTCTCCCTCAGCTCCTCCAGTAGAGGAGTCAGCTTCTCAGCAGGAGAAATTCCGTTTCAGGTTCCCCAAGCGTACAGCGAGTATGTTTCTGGATCACTCCGACTTCAGAGAGGCAGTCCAGAAACACCGAGTTTGTCCAGATAAGCGTTTTTCCAAGCGCCTTAAGGATACACGTTATCCCTTCCCCCCTGACGTGGTCAAGGGCTGGACTCAGTGTCCCAAGGTGGATCCTCCAATCTCCAGACTGGCGGCTAGATCCATAGTTGCAGTTGAAGATGGGGCTGCACTCAAGGATGCCACTGCCAGACAGATGGAGCTCTGGTTGAAATCCATCTATGAGGCTATCGGCGCGTCTTTCGCTCCAGCATTCGCAGCAGTATGGGCACTCCAAGCTATCTCAGCGGGTCAAGCCCAAATTGACGCACTCACACGTACGTCTGCACCGCAAGTGGCTTCCATAACCTCTCAAACGTCGGCATTTGCGTCCTACGCTATTAATGCTATCCTGGACTCTGCGAGCCGTACGGCGGTTGCAGCCGACAATTCGGTGGCATTACGCAGGGCCTTGTGGCTACGGGAATGGAAGGCAGATTCGATTGCCAAAAAGTGCTTAATCGGTTTGCCATTTTCTGGCGACCGTTTGTTTGGTGAGAGATTGGATGAAATCATCAAACAATCCAAGGGAAAGGAAACATCCTTACCCCAGGCCAAACCAAAACTACCCCAACAGAGGAGGGGACAGTCGAGGTTTCGGTCCTTTCGGGGTGCGGGCAGAGCCCAATTCTCCTCGTCCAAAAGGCCTCAGAAGGATCAGAGGAACTCCGATTCATGGCGGTCTAAGTCACGCCCTAAAAAGACCGCCGGAGGTGCCGCTACCAAGGCGGCTTCCTCATGACTTACGGCCGCCTCACACCGCATCCTCGGTCGGTGGCAGGCTCTCCCTCTTCTGCGACACCTGGCTGCCACAGGTAAAAGACCGATGGGTGAGAGACATTCTGTCTCACGGTTACAGGATAGAGTTCAGCTCTCGTCCTCCGACTCGATTCTTCAGAACATCTCCGCCTCCCGAGCGAGCCGATGCTCTTCTGCAGGCGTTGGACACTCTGAAGGTAGAAGGAGTGGTGATCCCTGTTCCTCTTCAGCAACAGGGTCACGGTTTTTACTCCAACCTGTTTGTGGTTCCAAAGAAGGACGGGTCTTTCCGTCCTGTCCTGGACCTAAAACTGCTCAACAAACACGTAAAGACCAGGCGGTTCCGGATGGAATTCCTCCGCTCCGTCATCGCCTCAATGTCCCAAGGAGATTTCCTTGCATCGATCGATATCAAAGATGCTTATCTTCACGTTCCGAATGCTCCAGAGCATCAGCGCTTCCTGCGCTTCGCCATAGGAGACGAACACCTCCAGTTCGTGGCACTGCCGTTCGGCCTGGCGACAGCCCCCCGGGTTTTCACCAAGGTCATGGCTACAGTAGTCGCGGTCCTCCACTGCCAGGGTCACTCGGTGATCCCTTACTTAGACGATCTGCTGGTCAAGGCTCCCTCCCAAGAGGCATGCCAGCACAGCCTCAACGCTACTCTGGAGACTCTCCAGAGTTTCGGGTGGATCATCAATTTTCCAAAGTCAAATCTGACACCGGCCCAATCGCTGACATATCTTGGCATGGAGTTTCATACCCTCTCAGCGATAGTGAAGCTTCCGCTGAACAAGCAGCGTTCACTACAGACGGGGGTGCAATCTCTCCTTCAAGGTCAGTCACACCCCTTGAGGCGCCTCATGCACTTCCTGGGGAAGATGGTGGCAGCAATGGAGGCAGTCCCTTTCGCGCAGTTTCACCTGCGTCCTCTTCAATGGGACATCCTACGCAAATGGGACAGGAAACCGACGTCCCTCGACAGGAACGTCTCCCTCTCTCAGGCAACCAAAGCTTCCCTTCGGTGGTGGCTTCTTCCCACTTCATTATCGAAGGGGAAATCCTTCCTACCCCCATCCTGGGCGGTGGTCACGACGGACGCGAGTCTGTCAGGGTGGGGAGCAGTTTTTCTCCACCACAGGGCTCAGGGTACGTGGACTCAGCAAGAGTCCTCGCTTCAGATCAATGTTCTGGAGATCAGGGCAGTGTATCTGGCCCTAAAAGCGTTCCAGCAGTGGCTGGAAGGCAAGCAGATCCGAATTCAGTCGGACAACTCCACAGCGGTGGCATACATCAACCACCAAGGCGGGACACGCAGTCGGCAAGCCTTCCAGGAAGTCCGGCGGATTCTACTGTGGGTGGAAGCCACAGACTCCACCATATCCGCAGTTCACATCCCAGGCGTAGAAAACTGGGAAGCAGACTTTCTCAGTCGCCAGGGCATGGACGCAGGGGAATGGTCCCTTCACCCGGACGTGTTTCAGGAGATATGTTGCCGCTGGGGCATGCCGGACGTCGACCTAATGGCGTCCCGGCACAACAACAAGGTACCGACGTTCATGGCACGGTCTCAAGATCCCAGAGCTATGGCGGCAGACGCCTTAGTTCAGGATTGGTCGCAGTTTCAGCTCCCTTATGTGTTTCCTCCGCTGGCACTGTTGCCCAGAGTGTTACGCAAGATCAGGGCCGACTGCCGCCGCGTCATCCTCGTCGCTCCAGACTGGCCGAGGAGGTCGTGGTACCCGGATCTGTGGCATCTCACGGTCGGCCAACCGTGGGCACTACCAGACCGACCAGACTTGCTGTCTCAAGGGCCGTTTTTCCATCTGAATTCTGCGGCCCTCAACCTGACTGTGTGGCCATTGAGTCCTGGATCCTAGCGTCTTCAGGATTATCTCAAGAGGTCATTGCCACTATGAGACAGGCTAGGAAACCAACGTCCGCCAAGATCTACCACAGGACGTGGAAAATTTTCCTGTCGTGGTGCTCTGCTCAGGGTTTTTCTCCCTGGCCATTTGCCTTGCCCACTTTTCTGTCCTTCCTTCAATCTGGACTGGAAAAGGGTTTGTCGCTCGGCTCCCTTAAGGGACAAGTCTCAGCGCTCTCTGTGTTTTTCCAGAAGCGCCTAGCCAGACTTCCACAGGTACGCACGTTCCTGCAGGGGGTTTGTCACATCGTTCCTCCTTACAAGCGGCCGTTAGAACCCTGGGATCTGAACAGGGTGCTGATGGTTCTTCAGAAACCACCATTCGAGCCAATGAGGGATATTTCTCTCTCACGCCTTTCGCAGAAAGTGGTTTTCCTAGTAGCAGTCACTTCACTTCGGAGAGTGTCTGAGCTAGCAGCGTTGTCGTGCAAAGCCCCTTTCCTGGTGTTTCACCAGGACAAGGTGGTTCTGCGTCCGGTTCCGGAATTTCTCCCTAAGGTGGTATCCCCCTTTCATCTCAATCAGGATATCTCCTTACCCTCTTTTTGTCCTCATCCAGTTCACCAATGTGAAAAGGATTTGCACTTGTTAGATCTGGTGAGAGCACTCAGACTCTACATTTCTCGTACGGCGCCCCTGCGCCGCTCGGATGCACTCTTTGTCCTTGTCGCTGGCCAGCGTAAAGGGTCACAGGCTTCCAAATCAACCCTGGCTCGGTGGATCAAGGAACCAATTCTCGAAGCTTACCGTTCTGCTGGGCTTCCGGTTCCCTCAGGGCTGAAGGCCCATTCTACCAGAGCCGTGGGTGCGTCCTGGGCTTTGAGGCACCAGGCTACGGCTCAGCAGGTGTGTCAGGCGGCTACCTGGTCGAGCCTGCACACTTTCACGAAACACTATCAGGTGCATACCTATGCTTCGGCGGATGCCAGCCTAGGTAGACGAGTCCTTCAGGCGGCGGTTGCCCACCTGTAGGAAGGGGCCGTTTTACGGCTCTATTACGAGGTATTATTTTACCCACCCAGGGACTGCTTTTGGACGTCCCAATTGTCTGGGTCTCCCAATGGAGCGACAAAGAAGAAGGGAATTTTGTTTACTTACCGTAAATTCCTTTTCTTCTAGCTCCAATTGGGAGACCCAGCACCCGCCCCTGTTTTTTTGTGTACACATGTTGTTCATGTTGAATGGTTTCAGTTCTCCGATATTCCTTCGGATTGAATTTACTTTAAACCAGTTTATAATTTTTTCCTTCTTCTTGCTTTTGCACCAAAACTGAGGAGCCCGTGGGAGCACGGGGGGTGTATAGGCAGAAGGGGAGGGGCTTTACACTTTTAGTGTAATACTTTGTGCGGCCTCCGGAGGCATAGCCTATACACCCAATTGTCTGGGTCTCCCAATTGGAGCTAGAAGAAAAGGAATTTACGGTAAGTAAACAAAATTCCCTTCTTAATAATGGGGAAAAAAGTTCTGCAAACACAACTTTTTTTGTCCAACGGATCTTTTCAGGATCCATTGTAACGGGTGATTACTGGACATGTGTGAACTCGGCCTAATTGATATTGGAAACTTTACAAGATATAGATTCCTCAAGGATTTACTCACGGAACAAAGGCTTCTTGTATATTTCCCCAGATTTGTTTCCCGGCCATAACTATAGTGAGCTGCGTCGTCAGTTCTATCAGACAACCGGCCGGGTCACACTGAAAATTGAGAAAAAAAACAACATATACAAGTCATTATCTTTCTGCCTTATCTACCACATTGATCAGACAGAAAATTAAAAATCACAACCCATTACAGGTTAAGAGATTTAAATGACCCTTAGATAATCTTATATTGCCCATCCTAAATCATAGTGTGAGGGATCAACATAAAAAATTGTTGCCAAGTGGAAAACATCACCTTAGGTCAAAGGACAGCACACACCACCAATTCAGAAAGGGGAAACTGGTGAAAATGAAAATTGTGAAATTAAATGATTTTCTTTAAAATAATTACAATAATTCATATAACAGACAGTAGTATGAAATTCATATAAGGATACAAAGTGACTAAGTGTAAAACACCTGTGACGGGTTACGTCGGGCCTGTTTGGTACCTCTGTAAATTAGGAAAGGATTACTGTATGGCTCCAAAGAAAGTGCATGACAAGAAAGGATGGTAATCAGCAATAAAATGGTCGATGATGCTTACCATGAAACAAGTAGTAGTCACAGGTGCATAAGAGAAGCCCCCCACCCTGACGCACGTTTCGTGGGAGGATAGTACTACTGTCTATTATATGAGTTATTGTAATTATTCTAAAAAAAAAAATAATTTAATGACACAATTTTCATCTACACCTGTTTCTCCTTTCTGACCATTACTGGTTAAGGCTGTGTATTTGCTTGCAGAAATTTAAGCACCATATCTACAGTTAGGTCCAGAAATATTTGGACAGTGACACAAGTTTTGTTATTTTAGCTGTTTACAAAAACATGTTCAGAAATACAATTATATATATAATATGGGCTGAAAGTGCACACTCCCAGCTGCAATATGAGAGTTTTCACATCCAAATCGGAGAAAGGGTTTAGGAATCATAGCTCTGTAATGCATAGCCTCCTCTTTTTCAAGGGACCAAAAGTAATTGGACAAGGGACTCTAAGGGCTGCAATTAACTCTGAAGGCGTCTCCCTCGTTAACCTGTAATCAATGAAGTAGTTAAAAGGTCTGGGGTTGATTACAGGTGTGTGGTTTTGCATTTGGAAGCTGTTGCTGTGACCAGACAACATGCGGTATAAGGAACTCTCAATTGAGGTGAAGCAGAACATCCTGAGGCTGAAAAAAAAGAAAAAATCCATCAGAGAGATAGCAGACATGCTTGGAGTAGCAAAATCAACAGTCGGGTACATTCTGAGAAAAAAGGAATTGACTGGTGAGCTTGGGAACTCAAAAAGGCCTGGGCGTCCACGGATGACAACAGTGGTGGATGATCGCCGCATACTTTCTTTGGTGAAGAAGAACCCGTTCACAACATCAACTGAAGTCCAGAACACTCTCAGTGAAGTAGGTGTATCTGTCTCTAAGTCACCAGTAAAGAGAAGACTCCATGAAAGTAAATACAAAGGGTTCACATCTAGATGCAAACCATTCATCAATTCCAAAAATAGACAGGCCAGAGTTAAATTTGCTGAAAAACACCTCATGAAGCCAGCTCAGTTCTGGAAAAGTATTCTATGGACAGATGAGACAAAGATCAACCTGTACCAGAATGATGGGAAGAAAAAAGTTTGGAGAAGAAAGGGAACGGCACATGATCCAAGGCACACCACATCCTCTGTAAAACATGGTGGAGGCAACGTGATGGCATGGGCATGCATGGCTTTCAATGGCACTGGGTCACTTGTGTTTATTGATGACATAACAGCAGACAAGAGTAGCCGGATGAATTCTGAAGTGTACCGGGATATACTTTCAGCCCAGATTCAGCAAAATGCCGCAAAGTTGATCGGACGGCGCTTCATAGTACAGATGGACAATGACCCCAAGCATACAGCCAAAGCTACCCAGGAGTTCATGAGTGCAAAAAAGTGGAACATTCTGCAATGGCCAAGTCAATCACCAGATCTTAACCCAATTGAGCATGCATTTCACTTGCTCAAATCCAGACTTAAGACGAAAAGACCCACAAATAAACAAGACCTGAAGGCTGCGGCTGTAAAGGCCTGGCAAAGCATTAAGAAGGAGGAAACCCAGCGTTTGGTGATGTCCATGGGTTCCAGACTTAAGGCAGTGATTGCCTCCAAAGGATTCGCAACAAAATATTGAAAAAAAAAATATTTTGTTTGGGTTTGGTTTATTTGTCCAATTACTTTTGACCTCCTAAAATGTGGAGTGTTTGTAAAGAAATGTGACAATTCCTACAATTTCTATCAGATATTTTTGTTCAAACCTTCAAATTAAACGTTACAATCTGCACTTGAATTCTGTTGTAGAGGTTTCATTTCAAATCCAATGTGGTGGCATGCAGAGCCCAACTCGCGGAAATTGTGTCACTGTCCAAATATTTCTGGACCTAACTGTATATCTCTGAGCAGAAAAAAAAAAAAAAGTGTAATTGATGCGTGTATTTGCCACATTTTTGGTGCGTATCTCCCATGCATTCTGGGGTGGAAAAACGCGGCAAAAAAAAAAAACAAACAAAGAACTGACATCCTGAAGATTTATTTCTGCACCAAATCTGCAAGGGAAAAAAAAGCAACATGTGCACAAAACATCAGGATTCTCATTGACTTTGCTGGAATAAGGATTTGCATGCAGTTTTGTGACAAATCTGCACTTAAAAATGCATTAAAAAAATTAAATTAAATAAAAATGCACATACCCTTAGTGTGAGGGGTCCCCCTCATGGGTTCACATGCCTTATACAGAACAGCCTTAAGCAGATGCCACTATCACAGGGATCACTAGGGGAGGGGGTCTCAATAGTTAAGACCCCAAAGACCATTAAGTTATGGAATTTGGCTCCAAAGCATACTGGTAAGTTATTAGATCATTGGGGTCTTAACTCGAGACATAGGGTTGTCTGAATGGGGCAAATGTTGATCACGGGCACCAATGTCCCAATTAATGTCTATAGGAATGCCAGAGGCAAAATTATACTAGATGCAGGGGCTGAAGTTGCACCCAGTTCCTGGAATTTAGGGGGGCCTAAAAGGCCTTCTTTGGCCCATATGAGACGACCAGTACAATTAAGGACTTGTGATATATTGGGTGTCATGCTGAAGCTTGTGGGTCATAACAATCTTCATGGTAGTGCCATAGAGAATGAATGGAGGGGGAAGGCTCAACCTTCACCTCCGCCTGTTGGGGGGGGGAGGTGGGTCGTCTCACTGATCAGTGTGTTACCACCTGCCCTATGGATAAGAAATAATAGCTTGGTGCAAACCCTTTTACAATTTGTGGGTATCCATATGTGCATGTGCATTTGGATATTAAAGTTTTCAGTATGTGCAGTAAGGCCTTCAGGCACCATTAAAGTGTCTCCTTTGGTTGCATAAAGTTGTCCCATGCCAGCAGGGTGTACAAGAGATCTGCCCAGGTTTGGTTGATGGTTAGAATTGTCGTGTGACTCACCTCCTCGTTTCGCCAGCGACTGAACATATAGGTGTAGTCACCAGGATAGCCAACAAACTTCCCCTTGAAGAAAGCCAGGTAGAAACACGAAGAGTAGTAGTTAACGAACTGGAAGAGGAACATCTTCATGGTCAGCCGGTTCTCGTACTCCACGTGAGTTCTGGGGATTTCTAGTGTATTAAAAAAAACCAAAACAACCAAAAAGCATAATATATATATGTTATTATTATTATTATTATTATTATTATTAACAGTAAGGATTCTTAAATGCAAACCACTAGCAACATCTTCAGACACTGACGTCATTATACAGAATGAAACCAATAAATCGGGCAATTTCTGAACTGCTGTGACGCTGGATAATTGGAAATTCTGCCCATTGGAGGTTGGGATCTACATGGTCATACTCTTACATATCAAGTTGCTGCACATGGTACACGTGCCCTGGTATAAATATTAAATACTGCGGATAAAGAGGTCGAATAAGGTCTGGTGGCTTCTCCTGAGGTAGAAGTGGAGTTTCACTTCGTCATGCGTAGCATTAAACCACCTTTCCAATGATCTAAGATTTGGATCCTTTGTTCATAGCAAAGCAGATAAACCCGGCAAAAAAAAGTGTCTATTGGTGTAAATATTCAAATACTTCAATATTTCACAGTCTTCTCAAAGAATGGGTCAGTACACACAGGGATCTGGCCACTGGCAGGAACTGCTGTATTGAAGCATTATAATTCATCATGGCCCCCCTGGGCATCTCATGTGTATGGGGTATCCTGACTTTTCCCCAACAAATGAGATAAGGTCCTGGAAGGTTGTGGGAGGAAAAGGAAGAAGGGCGGAAGGTCGTGAGAGGAAAAAAAAAGGAAGGACGGAAGGTCGTGAGAGGAAAAAAGGAGGGACGGAAGGTCGTGAGAGGAAAAAAGGAGGGACGGAAGGTCGTGAGAGGAAAAACGAAGGACAGAGGGTCGCGCGAGGAAAAAGGAAGGAGGGAGGGTCGCGAGAGGAAAAAGGAATGACGGAGGGCAGGTCGTGAGAGGAAAAATGGAAGGACGGCAGGTCGTGAGAAGAAAAAAGGAAGGACAGCAGGTCGTGAGAAGAAAAAAAAGGAAGGACGGCAGGTCGTGAGAAGAAAAAAGGAAGGACGGCAGGTCGTGAGAGGAAAAAAGGAAGTACGTGAGAGGATGAAAGGAAGGACAGAAGGTCGTGAGAGGAAAAAGGAAGGATGGAAGGTCGTGAGAGGAAAAAGGAAGGACAGAAGGTCGTAAGGAAAAAGAAAGGCCACAAAGTCGTAAGAGGAAAAAAGGAAGGACGGAAGGTCGTAGGAGGTGGGGGAAAAGAAAGAGACCAATCTAGAGGTTTGTATGTGAGGAGCAGTGAAGAGAGGAAAAAAAGGAGCCTAGAAATGGTGGGTGGGGTGGAAAGATCAAGAGACCTGGAGGTGGGGAGGTTGGGAAAGACCGAAGAGCCTACAGAAAAAGGCAGGTGGGGGGAGGAAGGACAGAGGAGCCCACAGGTGGGAGGAGAAAGGACAGAGGTGTCTAGAGATGAGTGGTTGGAGGAGGAAGGACAGAGGAACCTGGAGATGAGGGAGGGGGAAGGAAGGAGTCAGCAGGCCGCAATACATATCAACTGGTGAACCGATCCTGTCAAAATAGTCAGGGGTGCTTGACTTTCATCTAATGTTTATAGAGGCACGTACTCCTCTCTCCACACAAAACATTGTCTGACGATTGTTGAACTCTTATCTACAAGGTGTCTGTGTGTCTAACTCCTGGCCATACACATTGGATGGTGCGCATATGTGCAGAGGATGCAAGACTATGAGGAATTCCACACTCCTGAGTCCTATTAGTAGAATAATGGAATAATAGAGATTTGAATTAAAATCTGAAATTCATCTATTCAAAAGAGCTGGAGATCTGTGATGTCCTGTAAGTGAATCACAGGACCCCAGAACATGCCCCATCTTGACCCTTCTCCGGTAATGTCAGATGCAGACAGAGGCTCATGCCATAGATTCTAACACTGACCCGCGACTAGTTCTAAGCGGAAGGTAAAATGTAGCAGACGATGATAAAGATGTCAGAGAAAACCATGTAAAAATCCAGCACCCGTCAGCTATGGTGGCCAAAGCCCTCTGCTCCCTTACCCATGTCGGTGATCCAGATCGCCACCTTTTCATACAAGAAGTTGAGGATCATGATCATGATGAAGTTCAGGCAGGAGGCCGTCACCGAGGTGGCCAGCTGTGGTGTCAGCAGCCCGCTGAATGGCTGCAGCGTGTCATTGTTCTCCATCACGCTGGCGAATGCGGCATAGACCGCCAACCGATAGACTATGACAGCGATCATGCTGGCTATGATTAAAGAAATCTGCAGAGGACACGAGAGAAAGTTTATGGTGACAAAAGGAAGGAGGACGCTACAGTACGGAATATATTGGGGAATTACTTAAATAGCAATTCCTTAGAATATTAGAATTGCTCTTGCTAGCTGTAGGACTGAGCCAAATCTATGGCGGGTGGGGAACTAGTAGTCAACAGAGCTTGGGGAGATTTTATGGAATGGATCCCAGCCCAATCTGTTGGAATATGGCCTAGGAGGAATGACCGGTATGGAGGGACCACCACCTCTGCAGTGCCTATACTACTGTTATGCCCTGTATTACTTGACATTTTAGTACACATGGGCTAGGGGAGGGGGTTGCAGCTACCTAATCTGGCTGTTCAGTAGATCAGAAGCTGGATGTCTGACACTACAAACCCCAGAAAGTGCCATGTTGGGTGCAGTTGGGTACAGAAAGCATGGGTCTTCTGAATAACTATCCTAGTGGAAGCAACAATATTTGCCCCGGTTCCAGCACCAAATCACCAAACCAAAAGTGATTAGGTGACTGACCACCTGTGACCTGATTGTTGACCCTGCAGGCAATCATTGGCCGCAGCAGTCGGTTCAGTAGTGGTCATTACTCCCGGTCTCGCAAAGCTTGCCAATGTGGCAGCGCTGGGAATGGAGTACAGGGGTGAGAATGGCTTCTATTATTGTTTTACTCCCCCTTATTGCCTCTGGCAGAATTAACATTGGAGCGGGGAACCTCTTGTGACCGATCATATTGACAACCTGTACACCTGAGGTTATTACACCAGGTAGGAAATGTTGCAGACTATTACTGGCAGTTGACATGGCTGTCGTACTGGGATAATACAGCAGAGCTGGAGTGGTGGTGGTCAGTCCTGGATCATATGGATCAGAATTTAGGTTGGTCATGGGCATTATGTCTCGGGGCATTAGATCTTAATAGATGGCTAGATATACACAGATACATAGAAAGATAGATCAGACATATAAGAATAAACTCGCACATTTGTGATTACAAATTTGGAGGATAATGAAGAATTTGAGCGCAATCATCCATGACCAGATCGGATTTATCTGGAGGTTACTTGGTTATTTCACAATGTCATTCCAATACATAGCCAAGATCACAACCCTCATCATCCTGGCAATGTATTATATACAGACACCACAATGTTTAGGGACCCAGGATAAACAATATGGCAGCTCACTAGTTATGCATTAGCCATTCTATATCTGATGGCCTTGGAAAAAGAAGTTGCATGTAGAAGAGGAGACGTCAGTGAATTTGCGCTGCCCTGGTTCAGTGTGGCGTCTGCCGGCAGTCGTTACTTCTGACCCCGGCATCGTAGCCTCCTCTGGCGTTAACAAGGCCTGACTACGTCACTCCGCACCAAGCCAAGGGCGCCCAAGACGCCGGCTGCAGAAGTGACAGCCGCCCCAAAGGAACAGAACAGGGAAACGCTTTACTCAACTTTAGCTGAAACAGTTTTTAAAGCCTCAACCACATGTAGAAAAAAAATAAAAATCCACCAAAAAAAAAAAAAAAAAAAAAAATCGGAGCACGTTGCGGGTTTTTACATCCACAAGATTGTTCTCGTGCAATTTAGCGAGTGAGTTTTCACAGCTTTCACCTGGCTGGAAATCCACAGATCATTCAGCTGCAAAATCTGCAACAGTTGCATGCAAAAGTGTGCAACAAAAACAAATTCAGCCGCATTATTATTGTCTAATGATCTATGTCACCACAGATAAATGCAGAGCAGAAAACTCCAGGCATCTGCTTGAAGCTTTCCTACCAGCAGAGGGCGCAGAGCAAGTTTCCCAGCTGTAGAAGCGCTGTTAGGCTGGTTTAACACATCAGTTTTTCGCCGTCAGACATGATCCGGCGAAAAAACTGATGCGACGGATTTGGCGAAAAGACAGATCCATCGCATCAGTTTTTTCCATGCGTTCCTTCCATTTTTTGACGGATCCATTCTGATACAAAGCATGCTCAGTTAAAAAAAAACGGATCCGTCGTTGGATTCCGTCATATGCCAGTATGCCAATATGCCAGATGACGACGGAAAGCCCATAGGTTTCCATTATACAACATGCCGGCGGCATCCAGTTTTTTGCCGGAGACAAAAAACGTTGCAAGCTGCGTCCTTTCCGGCAGCCGGACGAAGAGATTTCGCTGGGTTTGGCGGACGCCGCGTGCAACGCGAGGCTATCTGGCACAATCTGGCACTAATACAAGTCAATGGGCAATGAAACGGATCCGGCAGTACCGGATCCGTTTTATCCGCATTTCGCTGGATTGTGGTTGGCGGCAAAAACCGGATGTGTGAAAGCAGCCTTAGGCCCCTTCACACATTCGTGCAAAACACAAATGTTTTGCAAGGCCTATTGTGGTTTTTCGTGGGCCATATGTGTGTATATATATATATATATACATACATACACATATATATATATATATATATATATATATATATATATATATATATATATATATATATATATATATATATATATATATATATATATATATATATATATATAAAATGTGTATGTATGTATGTATGTATGTATGTATGTATGTATGTATGTATGTATGTATGTATATATATATATATATATATATATATATATATATATATTCACACACATATACACACAAACACATGCACGCACGTATGGCCCACGAAACACAATGGCCCGTGCATATGAATGAATGGTGTGTATGTATGTATGTATGTATGTATGTATGTATGTATGTATGTATGTATGTATGTATGTATGTATGTATGTGTGTGTCTCATCGTGTGCTGTCCGTGTGACATCCGGATGGCACACGGACATCATGAATTTGTATAAGTTACCTGTCTCTGGTGCTGCTGTCACACTTGCTTCCATGGCTGCAGTCAGTGCAGTGAATATTCATGAGACATAATGAGCAGGACCCGGATGCAACAGCAGCGCCGGAGAAAACAGTGCTGGAGACTTGGTTGTTGTCATATATGTGTCACACAGATCACAACAGTGTGCGGTCCATGTGACATCCGTGCTGCCGGCCAGAAATGGACATGTGACTGTGTGGAGAACACTGACACGCGTATGCTGCATACAGACGTGTGACCAAACCCATTGAATTTAATCGGTCTGTGTGTGTCCGTGTCTCCAACCAATGTATGAGACCTAAAGGGGTACCCCAGCTAGTCCAGTGGAAACCTGATGAATGTGAGATGTAGGAATATCCCAGTCAACGTGAGGAAGATGGGTGGGGGTGGGGGTTGTCTGTTTACCCCTCGACTGCAGCTAGGCCGAGTTTAAATGGAGCGGGGTTCCAACCGGAGCCTTGGCCACTTAAAGTCTATGGCACAGATAGTGCCTCATATGGGGGCCCCAACGACAGCAAACCGGGCCAATGTGTTTATACCGGGTCACCAAACATACCTGTAATTGACTTAGTAATACAATTCTGAATTTAGAAAACATAGAATCATGAATAAGAGCAGACGGGAGTCCATAGAGGGTGAAGGGAAATGTGAGACAGCACCACAGAGCGATGTTAAGTATTAGAGATATAAAGATGCTCACCCAGAAGAGCACGGTGGTTCCAGAGAAGCAGAACCGGGCCGCCTTGCTAGTTAAGGGCAAGAATGGCTCCATTTCCTGAAACAGTCAAAGCAAGCAAGGCCACGATTCACCATCGAGTAAAGAAACTCACACCCAAAATAAAGGAGAAAACAGTTGGCAAGTGATGTGCGGAGGCAAAAGTGGCGGAGAGACCATCCTGCTCCGGAGTCCGAAACCTCGGCTCTGCTACGTCCGTGATACTAGGAGGACAATCCAATATAAACTGGTCTAATCCCATTTATTCCTCTCGATTCCAGAGGATTTTATTAAAATGGAGAGTGGCTACTGCCATTGAGACTTTACCTAAATAATAGATGAGCAAAAAATATAGTTGTACATATATATTTCACCAATTTATCTGGTTTTCATGCATCTAGGCCAGAGAGAAGCATATGTCCCGAAATTTGTTTCACGCATATTTACTTAATTTGGTTGGCAGATAAAGGGAATTTATTTGGGCCAAATAAAAAGGTGAAAGCTCCCTCTAAGGCTGTGTGCGCACGCTGCATTTTTTTAATGCGTTTTTTGAGTGTAGATAAAAACGCATGCCCATCCTTATACTAGCAAAGTCTATGAGATTTATGAAGTTCTGTGCTCACGTTGCTTCTTTTTTCCTTCCACATTTTGGTGCAGAAAAAAAACTGCAGCGTGTCTATTCTTGGCGCATTTTTTTCCTGTGTTCTTTCACCCATGCCACCCATTGATTTTACTATGAAAAATTCAAAAAAAAACACAAACTTTTTTTGTGTTTTTCTGCCAGATGATGCAGTTTTGGGTGTAGAATTTTCTGCACTTAATACTGTGCAGTGTGCGCACATACCCTAAGGGGTACATTGCACGTTGCGACATCGCTACTGCGATGTCGTCAGGGTCAAATCGAAAGTGACGCACATCCGGCGCCGGTAACGACGTTGCAACGTGTAAAGCCTAGATGCACCGATAAACGATCGCAAAAGCGTCGTAAATCGGTGATCTGTGTAGTGTCGGTCATTTTCATAATGTCGCTGCAGCGACAGGTACGATGTTGTTCCTCGTTCCTGCGGCAGCACACATCGCTGTGTATGGAGCCGCAGGAGCGAGGAACATCTCCTTACCTGCGTCCCGCCTGCAATGCGGAAGGAACAAAGTGGGCGGGATGTTTACGTCCCGCTCATCTCCGCCCCTCCGCTTCTATTGGCTGCCTGCCATCGCTGTGACGCCGCACGACCCGCCCCCTTAGGAAGGAGGCGGGTCGCCAGCCAGAGCGACATCGCAGAGCAGATAAGTGCGTGTGAAGCTGCCGTAACGATAATGTTCGCTACAGCAGCTATCACAAGATATCGCATGTGCGACGGGGGCGGGTGCTATCGCGCTCGGCATCGCTACAATCGGCTAGCGATGTAGCAGCGTGCAAAGTACCCCTTAGCTCTGGAAGAACAGAGGACTAGAGAGCTGTGGAGTCTATGGGGTACTTTGCATGCTGCGACATCGCTAGCCGATTGTAGCGATGCCGAGCGTGATAGTCCCCGCCCCCGTCGCAGAGGCGATATCTTGTGATAGCTGCCGTATCGAACATTATCGCTACGGCAGCTTCACACGCACATACCTGCCCTGCAACGTCGCTCTGGCCAGCGACCCGCCTCCTTCCTAAGGGGGCGGGTTGTGCAGCGTCACAGCAACGTCACACGGCAGGCGGCCAATAGAAGCGGAGGGGCGGAGATGAGCGGGACATAAACATCCCGCCTACCTCCTTCCTTCCTCATTGCAGCCGAGACGCAGGTAAGGAGATGTTCCTCGCTCCTGCGGCTTCATACACAGCGATGTGTGCTGCCGCAGGAACGAGGAACAACATCGTACCTGTCGCTGCAGCGAAATTATGGAAATGACCGACGCTACACAGATCACCGATTTTCGACGCTTTTGTGATTGTTTATCGGTGCTTCTAGGCTTTACATGTTGCGACGTCGTTACCGGCGCCGGATGTGCGTCACTTTCGATTTGACCCCGACGAGATCGCAGTAGCGATGTCGCAACGTGCAAAGTACCCCTATGTCTGGAGAGGCGAGGCACTAGCTAAGTATAATGTGTTTTGGTGATGGCCTGCAAGAAGGTTGCCAGCTGGCCGCCATTCTGCTGTGTTTATGCAAATTGAAACCCAAAAATTTAAAATTTGCTGGAATCTGACAATTTTTGGGGTAATTCCGTAAGGAATTAATCTGTTACGGATCAAGTCGCCCATATCTCGTCTTGGCAGACCATCCCGGTAATGTCTAATGTCATAGGAAACAAAAAAACTGCAAGTTGCAGATTTGGTTTCCTGGTGCCAAATATGTATAATGGTGGTGGATTGTCCTCTACTGAAAAAGGTTTACTCAAAACACAAGTTAACTCTTGAATTTATATGCAAACTTTGGACTTTTTCCAAAAAGTGGCAAATAGGTATTGAAATGGATTCCAATTTACAGCCATCAGCAGTAGATGCAGAATTTTCACCATTGTTGGTCGGCTAATTTTTGCTTTGGAGCCCAGTTTATAGCCTATGATGGAACAAGATGGTTTCCGGCACCTCCCTCTGCCTTCCCGCACATCACTAGACATGAACACCAGTGCAGTAACCCATTTTTTTTTTCTATAGCAAAACAAATCAAGAAAAAAAAAAAAGTTAATGGTGGTTAGTGTCGTCTTTCGGGAGGCTGAAATCTTGGAGTCTCCCTCTTACCAATAACAAAATGGCCGTCCAGCACAAGAACACTTTCCCCAAGAGGTCAGTCAGACTTCGCTTTAAAACCAGCTCTATTTCCTACAAATGTAGAAAGTCTGAATGCGTAACAAACCAGAACATCGGATCAGAGACAGTCCACGAGGCACAGGAATAATACAACATGGGTGTCCTGCCCATAACACAGACAGTCAATTTGTTTTGTAGGTCCAGGAGCTTGGTTACATTTGTGTCCTTTAGGAGCTTGGTCACCTGTGGGGACATTTTTTTTTCTTAAATGCATGTATTTGACGATAAAAAACATTTTTGCAATTGGGTTTCATTAAAAATTTTGCACGGTTTTGGATTTACAGCTTTTTTATTACCCTGCACATGTGATCTGTGGTTATAAATCTGCTGAGAAGAGCTCAAAAAAGGACAGATAACTGTTAAATCTCTTTCATGGGACAATCAGAACAAGCTCACTGACAGGTCTCAGTTACCTCATTCTGTAGCCAACAATAGACCGTGCAACACAAAAGCTATAGACGGCAAACCTTTCAAAGCTTAGTAAAACCCAAATACAAAAACATAAAAGACTTGCATTTAAGAAAAAAAAACCCAAAAAGGTGGAGAACCCCTTTAATAGAAAGCTAGGAGACAACCAAATATGCCCGTCGTTACCGTTCGCCCATGGGAATGACTTCTCTATGTGAATTTGTTAGAAAGGAGTGCGAAAAGTAAGATGGCCTCCATCACTAAAGTGCCACCTAAAAAGCCAAAGCTTCAGAATGGCCAGATGGAAGAAAATCTGTCCCATATCTCACAACTAGGCAGGTATGGAGTATCACCCAGCTTTCTTAGGAGTATAAGTCTGTAACCCAGTTTTCCCAGACATAGTAAAGAAGATACACCATTTGGAGGTAAAAGATAGCCCCCATGGAGCCATAATGGCGGCCATATTTGCCATCTCCAAGCCTCCTCGAAAATGGGTAAGTTCGCAAGGCCTAAATCAAAATGAAGAAAAAAAAAAAAAATAATTATATATTATATTATATTATATTATATTATATTATATTATATTATATTATATATATATATTTTTTTTTTTTTTTAATTTATTTATTTTTTTATTTTTTTAAAAAACCGTGAAAATCTTTGGATTTTGAGGGGACATTCTTAAAAGTCTAAGATTACATAGAGGGGGCCTGTCCCTCTCCATAAATATGTAATGGTTTTTGTTTTGACGCCCCTCTGCCCCCAAGATATGGACCCTCCTTTCCTGTATATAAATCTAGATTTGTTATCCATGTGGGCGTGGTCTGCAGCAGCTCTTTGAGATCCACACCCACTTGGCCAACAAGATTAGATATATATAAAAAGGGAAAATAGGGCCATATCTCAGTAATAGAGAGGTGCAGGAGCAATACCAACAATGCCAGATTCAGGCAGACAGTGGCATTTACACCAGGTAAAGCAATTACATGTTTATGGCAAGTGACAGGTCCTCTCATCTTGTAACAGCTCAGAACACAAGATGGCTGCCACTACATAGTCAAAACATAATACAAAATGGTTAATACTGTTAAAATAGAAATCTTCACAGTTAAAATAATCTGGAAGTCCAAGCTAAGAGGCGACACTGTTCACAAGATTCATATTCAATATTTTCCCGATTTTTACTGTGGTGAAATGCATCAGTATGAGATTTAGTAGGCCTCAATTTGAAAACTCTCTTCGTTGTCCATGGCAACCAATCATTGCTCAGCTTTCATTTCATAAATCGCTCTGGTAAAATGAAAGCTGCGCTATAATTGGTGGCGATGGGTAACAGACTTACTTACAATACATGCATGGCCTAACCACAGGAGAATATAAACCAGGATTAGGAAAACATGGTCACTTCCTTCCAGAAATAATGTCACACCTGTCCATGGCTTGTGGGTGGTACTGTAGCTCGGCTACATAGAAATGAATGGGGATAAGATGCAATACCACACACAACTTATAAATAGGGGTGATGCTTTGTCTAATTCTAGACAAACTCTTTAAAAGGGGTGGTCTCATCTCCAAGTTCCTATCCTAATATGTAGTAGGTATAATAATAATAATAATAATAATAATAATAGCAAAAAAACTCCAATTAGAAATGTAGTATAGTTTCCTGATTCACTAGGTCACTTACCTGAAGTTCAGGGCATTGCAGGATGTTAGGTGTCCATGGTTATGATCACTAGCAACTGTGATTATTTGCGTGGTAACCATGGATATCTAAGGTGCTGCAATGCATTGACCTTGAGGTAAAAGAAATTTAGTAGATTTAGTAGATTTCTTCTGATTTACTGTCAACTTACCTCAAGTTGAGGGCATTGCAGGACCTTAGATATCTATGTTTACGACCACGCAAATAGTCACAGTTAGTTGCGAGTTGTCATAACCATGGTCTCCTAAGGTCCTGCAATGCCCTGAACTTGAGGTAAGCGACATAGTGAATCAGGAGAACTATGCTACATTTCTAGTTGGAGGAAGGTAAGGTAAGGTAAGATAAAAGGTAAGGTGTAAGGTAAAAGGTAAGGTAAAAGGTAAGGTGTAAGGTAAAAAGGTAAGGTGTAAGGTAAAAAGGTAAGGTGTAAGGTAAAAGGTAAGGTAAAAGGTAAAAGGTAAAAGGTAAGGTAAAAGGTAAAAGGTAAAAGGTAAGGTAAAAGGTAAGGTAAAAGGTAAGGTAAAAGGTAAGGTAAAAGGTAAGGTAAAAGGTAAGGTAAAAGGTAAGGTAAAAGGTAAGGTGTAAGGTAAAAGGTAAGGTGTAAGGTGTAAGGTAAAAGGTAAGGTGTAAGGTAAAAGGTAAGGTGTAAGGTAAAAGGTAAGGTGTAAGGTAAAAGGTAAGGTGTAAGGTAAAAGGTAAGGTGTAAGGTAAAAGGTAAGGTGTAAGGTAAAAGGTAAGGTGTAAAGTAAAAGGTAAGGTGTAAGGTAAGGTGTAAGGTAAAAGGTAAAAGGTAAGGTAAAAGGTAAGGTAAAAGGTAAGGTAAAAGGTAAGGTGTAAGGTAAAAGGTAAGGTGTAAGGTGTAAGGTAAAAAGGTAAGGTAAAAGGTAAGGTGTAAGGTAAAAGGTAAAGTGTAAGGTAAAAGGTAAAGTGTAAGGTAAAAGGTAAGGTGTAAGGTAAAAGGTAAGGTAAAAGGTAAGGTAAAAGGTAAGGTAAAAGGTAAGGTAAAAGGTAAGGTAAAAGGTAAGGTAAAAGGTAAGGTAAAAGGTAAGGTAAAAGGTAAAATGTAAGGTAAAAGGTAAGGTAAAAGGTAAAGTGTAAGGTAAAAGGTAAGGTGTAAGGTAAAAGGTAAGGTGTAAGGTAAAAGGTAAGATGTAAGGTAAAAGGTAAGATGTAAGGTAAAAGGTAAGATGTAAGGTAAAAGGTAAGGTGTAAGGTAAAAGGTAAGGTGTAAGGTAAGGTGTAAGGTGTAAGGTAAGGTGTAAGGTAAAAGGTAAGGTGTAAGGTAAAAGGTAAGGTGTAAGGTAAAAGGTAAGGTGTAAGGTAAAAGGTAAGGTGTAAGGTAAAAGGTAAGGTGTAAAGTAAAAGGTAAGGTGTAAGGTAAAAGGTAAAAGGTAAGGTAAAAGGTAAGGTAAAAGGTAAGGTAAAAGGTAAGGTAAAAGGTAAGGTAAAAGGTAAGGTAAAAGGTAAGGTAAAAGGTAAGGTAAAAGGTAAGGTAAAAGGTAAGGTAAAAGGTAAAATGTAAGGTAAAAGGTAAGGTAAAAGGTAAAGTGTAAGGTAAAAGGTAAGGTGTAAGGTAAAAGGTAAGGTGTAAGGTAAAAGGTAAGATGTAAGGTAAAAGGTAAGATGTAAGGTAAAAGGTAAGATGTAAGGTAAAAGGTAAGGTGTAAGGTAAAAGGTAAGGTGTAAGGTAAAAGGTAAGGTGTAAGGTAAGGTGTAAGGTGTAAGGTAAGGTGTAAGGTAAAAGGTAAGGTGTAAGGTAAAAGGTAAGGTGTAAGGTAAAAGGTAAGGTGTAAGGTAAAAGGTAAGGTGTAAGGTAAAAGGTAAGGTGTAAGGTAAAAGGTAAGGTGTAAGGTAAAAGGTAAGGTGTAAGGTAAAAGGTAAGGTGTAAGGTAAAAGGTAAGGTGTAAGGTAAAAGGTAAGGTGTAAGGTAAAAGGTAAGGTGTAAGGTAAAAGGTAAGGTGTAAGGTAAAAGGTAAGGTGTAAGGTAAAAGGTAAGGTGTAAGGTAAAAGGTAAGGTGTAAGGTAAAAGGTAAGGTGTAAGGTAAAAGGTAAGGTGTAAGGTAAAAGGTAAAAGGTAAGGTAAAAGGTAAGGTAAAATGTAAGGTAAAAGGTAAGGTGTAAGGTAAAAGGTAAAGTGTAAGGTAAAAGGTAAAGTGTAAGGTAAAAGGTAAGGTGTAAGGTAAAAGGTAAGGTAAAAGGTAAGGTAAAAGGTAAGGTAAAAGGTAAGGTAAAAGGTAAGGTAAAAGGTAAGGTAAAAGGTAAGGTAAAAGGTAAGGTAAAAGGTAAGGTAAAAGGTAAGGTAAAAGGTAAGGTAAAAGGTAAGGTAAAAGGTAAGGTAAAAGGTAAGGTAAAAGGTAAGGTAACTGTTGATCTCACAGTGGGGAAATTTGCACATTACTGCAGCTCAATACAGGAGAGGGTGGCATAGAATAAAGAAAGATAAAAACACTATACACATGTGATATATAACATTTGCTAATATTCCTATTATTACACCTCCTACATATTGTGATAGGATCTTGAAGATGGGAATAGCCCATTAAGTACCAAATATAGACACCCCAATTACATTAGGAGACCGTTAGGCTGTATTATTACATGCTGCACAAAGAGACCAAAATGTAGCAACATTATATACAAAATACAGACAAATCCCTTTAACTCAAAATCCAGGGCAAAACTAGTACAAGAATGGATTATGGAATGGATTTTCTCTTTATTCCTGGAGGAATGGCCGTGCAATAATGTTTGATATAACAACAATTCCCAAATTAAAGGGATTTATACTTTAATACTAATAATTCCAATATCCATAACACTATTAGGAATCTGAAAATCACTACCCAGTTATTTGAAAAATTGCCTATAACTCTATGTGACAACCATTATGAGAGTGAAAAAAAAAGTGCAAATCATAAATTTGGGCCTATGGGGACCGCTGCTGATAACAAATTCTACTTTGCATAATCTGGGACTCCAGATTTACCTGAGTGACTGGATTCTTCTTCTTTTTGGTACATTTGGCCTCATATTCTGGTCTCAGCTGAAGTTGTTGCTGTTCTTCCTCAAAATCAACCAAGTCCCACTCGTACTCAAGCCGCGCCTGCCTGCGCTTCCAGAACTCCAGGAACAAGGTCACTGCAAGGAGAGAGGGTCAGTCTCCTCTACAGCAGCGGTGAACTTGCAGCACAAATAATAACACATCAATTGTGCTAAAATTTTGTGCACATCTTTCAGTGTATCCCTCCTGGAATGATTTTATGCATGTCCAAAATGTAAATGCAATTTTTGCGACATATTAATAGAACATGTCTGAGATAAGTGTCATATACTGCGAGGGGCAGTGTGGGAGGAATATTATGGAGAGAGGCAGTGAGGGTGGGATGTTATGGAGATTGGCAGTATGGGGCGATATTATACAGAGGGTCAGTGTAGGGGTTATGTTAAGGCGAGGACTAGTGTAGGGAGTATATTAGGGAGACTGGCACTGTGGGGGGATATTATACAGAGGGTCAGCGTATGGGGTTATGTTATGAAGAGGGCCAGTGTAGAGGGTATATTATAGAGATTGTATAATATCCCCCCACATTGCCAATCTCTATAATATACCCTCTACACTGGCCCTCTTCATAACATAACCCCATACACTGACCCTCTGTATAATATCCCCCCACATTGCCAGAGGGTCAGTGTATGGGGTTATGTTATGAAGAGGGCCAGTGTAGAGGGTATATTATAGAGATTGGCAATGTGGGGGGATATTATAAAGAGGGTCAGTGTATGGGGTTATGTTATGACGAGGGTCAGTGTAGAGGGTATATTATGGAGATTGTATAATATCCCACCACATTGCCAGTCTCCATAATATACCCTCTACACTGGCCCTCTTCATGACATGACCCCATACACTGACCCTCTGTATAATATCCCCCCACATTGCCAGAGGGTCAGTGTATGGGGTCATGTTATGAAGAGGGCCAGTGTAGAGGGTATATTATGGAGACTGGCAATGTGGGGGGATATTATACAGAGGGTCAGCGTATGGGGTTATGTTATGAAGAGGGCCAGTGTAGGATATTATGGAGACTGGCAATATGGGGGGATATTATACAGAGGGTCAGTGTATGGGGTTATGTTATGAAGAGGGCCAGTGTAGAGAGTATATTATAGAGATTGGCAATGTGGGGGGATATTATACAGAGGGTCAGTGTATGGGGTTATGTTATGAAGAGGGCCAGTGTAGAGGGTATATTATAGAGACTGGCAATATGGGGGGATATTATACAGAGGGTCAGTGTATGGGGTTATGTTATGACGAGGGCCAGTGTAGAGGGTATATTATGGAGATTGGCAATATGGGGGGATATTATACAGAGGGTCAGTGTATGGGGTCATGTTATGAAGAGGGCCAGTGTAGAGGGTATATTATGGAGATTGGTAATGTGGGGGGATATTATACAGAGGGTCAGTGTAGGAGTTATGCTATAGAGAGGGCCGTGTAGGGGGTACAGTATGGAGAAGGGTTATAAAAACACCTCTAGAGGACATGCAGTTTTCCACAGGAACCCCAGTTGCTGGGAATGACCATAACAGCACAGCCCTTCACATCAGTTTCTGGATTATTTCTCGCCTGAATGCTTTTATTTTGTTGATTAATTCAGGACACTTACCCCATATTCCCATGAAGATAGCGAAGAAGAGAGTTGCAGCGTTGTCAAACAAGTGTGAATACTGCAGAGAGGAGCAGAGGATCAGTACGGAGGGTGGTGATCACCAACAGAATCCGGGTGTGGGGCAGGATACCTACCTGAGAGGGTTCACATGTGGTGTTTAACCTCCAAAATTCACAGCGCTGGTCACACAGGGGGCACATGATGATCTGGCCACCAATGTCCTTATCACAGATTTCCTTACTGAAAACAGAAAGTGAAAATGCAATAAAGACGACAATAATATAGCTGTAGTAAAAAAAACAAAACAAAAAAAAAAAAACAACAAAAATGGGTCCAAAGCTATTTGTACAGCAAATATGTCCCCCAATCTCACACATACCTCTCCAATACTATCTGGATGAGGTGGTAGTGCATCCACGCGCTATTGCAATGTGACGTGCACCTTTATCAGCTGCACACAATGGGCCAGATTCATTATTGCATTTGTTTTTGGAGTTTTAAGCCAGTTTTTGATTTGCACTAAATTTATGCCATTTTTTAAAGTCCACTTAACATGTATTTGCTTGGCCAGGTCTGACCGTACAGGGGCATGGTCTGACCATACCACAGCTCCTGGGCCGGGGAGGATGCCAGACAGGATCACAGCTGATTCTTTATGTGAGGTAAAACATTTCTCTGACTGTTTTTAAAAAAAATGTTTTCCCTCAAACAAAGAAATTGCAATCCGTGCTTGTAATGTCTGTATACTATTTTTTTTTTTTTTTTTACTTCCTCCAAGCTAGGAGATGAGGTATGATCGGACCATTTCCCTGTATGGTCAGACACGGCCATTACACAGTACACAGCAGGCACACATAAATAAGATCTCAGCACAGGAACTATTTTTTTTTAGTCACATCCAATTGTGGAAATTATTATTATTATTCCAAGATCTATTGATTGAACTTTGTTGATGGGAAAATAGCTTTAATTAAAACTGGCAGCAGTTTTCAAGGCCGTCAGGACGATTTATATAATCTTACCTACTGATGCTTTCATCCATTGTTATCCACCCGTACAGGAAGCAAAAAAACCCAACAATAGCAGCAAAAAATAACATTTCCGTATAGAAGCCGAGCCAAGCAAAGTAGATGCCAATCTTCTCCCCGTAGTATTTCCTGGAAAGAGAATAAACAGCAGAATCGTCAGTGGATGTGGATACGTTAGACGGCACACGCACGAGATCCGGAGCGTTAACAATTATGCACCGGGATTTTTTTTATCCTGACCACCCCCTAAGGCAGTTTTATTTGAAATCCGCAGGGTTTCCATTTTTGTGCAGATGGGACAGACGATTTTGCCCTTTGCAATGAAAAGAGTAAAATAAATTTAATAACTGCCCCACATCCTATAATATTTACTGCTGGTGCATTTCTACATCGGAAATGCTCCACTTTAATGCAGCCTAAATAGCCTTCTACACATATCTACTGTTCAACCTTTGTTAAAGGATATGGACAGCTTCATGGGAAAATGAGGGCAAGTCTTAAAATCCGAATGTAGCTTACCGAGGAGTGGTGGAGATGGGTCACAGGAGGCAGGGGAAATGCTGGGCTGTGGGCGCTGCTCTGTGCGATGAGGCACATGCCATACTGAAGAGGTCGGCGGTGAGGGCTTGAAATAATGGCGCCCAGAGTCGGCACGTGCACAGATGGAGCTGTTGGCTCAAGTTCTCCTCTGCGCACGCGCCACCTCTGGTCTACTGACATCCCAGCAGCAGACTTAAGGAAAATGGCGCCCAGAGGTGGCGCGTGAGCAGATGAGATCTTGGCTTGTCATTGAGCGGATAACTTAATCTGTGCACGCGCCAACTCTGGCCGCCATTTCTTTAGAGACCGCACCGCCGACATCTTCAGAATGGCTTGTGCCTCACCGCCCGCAGAAAGCGCCAGGACAGAGCGGCGGCCTCAGCCCCAGGACAGAGCGGCGGCCTCAGCCCCAGGACAGAGCGGCGCCCTCAGCCCCAGGACAGAGCGGCGCCCTCAGCCCCAGGACAGAGCGGCGCCCTCAGCCCCAGGACAGAGCGGCGCCCTCAGCCCCAGGACAGAGCGGCGCCCTCAGCCCCAGGACAGAGCGGCGCCCTCAGCCCCAGGACAGAGCGGCGCCCTCAGCCCCAGGACAGAGCGGCGCCCTCAGCCCCAGGACAGAGCGGCGCCCTCAGCCCCAGGACAGAGCGGCGCCCTCAGCCCCAGGACAGAGCGGCGCCCTCAGCCCCAGGACAGAGCGGCGCCCTCAGCCCCAGGACAGAGCGGCGCCCTCAGCCCCAGGACAGAGCGGCGCCCTCAGCCCCAGGACAGAGCGGCCCCCTCAGCCCCAGGACAGAGCGGCCCCCTCAGCCCCAGGACAGAGCAGCCCCCTCAGCCCCAGGACAGAGCAGCCCCCTCAGCCCCAGGACAGAGCAGCCCCCTCAGCCCCAGGACAGAGCAGCCCCCTCAGCCCCAGGACAGAGCAGCCCCCTCAGCCCCAGGACAGAGCAGCCCCCTCAGCCCCAGGACAGAGCAGCACCCGCAGTGAACATCTGGGCACCGCCATACTCCAGCACCGCCCCTGCCTCCTGTGATCCCCACTCCACCACCGCTGCCCCATCCCCTCACCGATAATACATCATTGGATTATAAAACAGACACCATGGTTTTCCCCTCTAAATTTGGGGTGCGTCTTATATTCCGGTGCATCTTATAAAACTAAAAATACAGTAAGAATATACAGTATATACACACAAATACATAGATAGACACACCAAAATAAAATAAAAAAAACCCCACACACAAGATGAACCACAAAGCCAAAAAGAATGAATAGCAAGAGGTCATTAATAAAAAGTCATATGTAAAAGTAGCAGCAAATCCAGCTCACCATCTCTGAATCCACAGAGCCCAGACAAAAGGCCCCACCACGGCCTAATCTAACAAGTAGAGTTGAGCGGATCGCTAATAATCCGGGTCCGGCGGATCAGTGTCGGGTTGCTATGAAAGTCCGAGATCCGATCCGGAATCCGGCCAATACAAGTCTATGAGGAGCGGAATCCGGGACACGAGAGAGAGAGTGAGCAAAAAAAAAAAATTTTAAAAATTCCCGGATCCGGATCGTGCACCCGGAATCCCGGGTCCGGGTTGGACTCGGATCTGCTGCTCATACCGCGCGGATCCGGATTATGCGGATCCGGGTCCGCTCAACACTACTAACAAGTAAAGGAAAGTCGAGCTCAAAAATTTTTTGTAATTCTCAAGAAATAAAGAAGAAACTGTTTATTTGACCTGGACTTTCCTTTACTTGTTTGATTAATAAAAAGTGCAGCACTTTTTTAAAGAAGCCCAATATTGTCCATTTAAGAAAACTAAATAAAAAAATTCCCTGAAAGGCGTCCGTATCCTTTAAAATCTCTCGACTGGGATTTCGAGAGAATTGGGCATCTGGATTTTCTCGGGCGCTCACCTAATCAGATCAAGCGGCTGCTCCTTGTAAAACTTTCCAAATCGGGCCCACTGTTTGTACAGAGTGAATCGCTCGCTTTCGCACTTCTCGTCCTGGGATTTCTTCCAGTACTGACACTGCGGAGGAAAACACAAATCGAGCAGAGGACATAAGATGTTACAACAAAACGTGATAATATGTAAAGACGTCCTCTAATGAATGACAAGTATTGAAAAAGTCACATGGAGACAAAAAGGGTTAAAAAAAACAAAAAAAATAAAAACCAGAAACACACTGTCTTATTAAAACAGTTGCTGTAGCCTGGACAGTAATTTATTTCTACGCGTTTCGCAGAAAAACTCATTCAGGGGGGCAAAAAATAAAAACATAAAATATCAGATATACATTGTGATTTTTTTTCTCCTGAAAGAGTTTTTCTGCAAAACGCATAGAAATAAAATTACTTTCCAGGCTACCACAATTGTTTCTTCCACAGTAGCGTATTTTTTTAACCCTTTCTTCTCCATCTTATGCCCTGTATGCGGTTACAACCGTTTCACAACCATTTCAGGTGAACGATTCCACATGTTTTCTTATCCCTTTTACTAGGACAAGATCATATTTTCACCATTTAACCTTTTACAGCATCTCAATATTAAGTACTGAAAAATTTAATTTCTCTCTCTCCCTGGGAAAGATGGGTGACAACCAATGTAGAAGCCACTACAGCTCCCATGCCGAAAAAGCAAAAAAAAAAAAAACCAAACAGCCAAATTGGTAATAGTCACTCATGTACAGAATATTTAGTGGCTCCAGGACTCACATTTTGGTCATTACTTACGTCATGGATGGGGAAAGCAGACGAGTACGTGCTGTTGGCTAACAGTCTCTTAATGCCAAACTTTCTCTTCTCCTCCCCGACCCCATAAGGGCAGCGAGACAAAATGTAATAGACCTAGAATTGGAAAAATAATTAAACTTCAGTATCACAATAGAATTAGGGATTAAGGTCCTGGTGGGGCAACACGTGGAGTGCTCTCAGAAGTGGAGCCTAATGTATACACAATGGGTGCTAGCTGTGTTATACGGCACCATCCAACTCTTAAAGGGAATCTGTCACCAGGTTTTGGCCACTTAATCTGAGAACACCATAACGTAGGGGCAGAATTCCTGATTCCAGTGATGTGTCACTTACTGAGCTGCTTAGTGTAGATTTGATAAAACCACTGTTTAATCAGCAGGAGATCATCATTACAGGACTACTTGGTGTGCTGCAGGTAGTCCAGCATATTCATGAGCACTGTATAACGGCTATATCTGCAGCAGAGAAAACATGGATTTCATCAAAATGACAGCAAAACAAGCTCAGTAAGTGACACATCGCTGGAATCAGGGTCTCTGTCTCTACATTATGCTGCTCTCAGATGGGGAAGCAAAAACCTGGTGACAGATTCCCTTTAAATACTGTTTGAAGCCACAACAAACTGCTGCAATTTAATCACTTAGATGAAGCTGTCAATCACTGAATGTGTCAAAGGGAATCATCATGAGGCTTTTCCTCTCCCATCTGAGAGCAGAATGACATCGGGGCCGATTCCAGCAATGTATTATTTACTGAGCTGCTGTGATAAAATCCCTGTTTTCTCTGCTGCAGATCTACAAGTTCTCGGAATGCTGAGCTCTATATAACCCCGCCCACACCTCTGATTGGCAGCTTTATGTGTACACTGTGTATAGGCAGAAAACTGCCAATCAATGGTGTGGGCAGGGATATACAGAACTCACAAACATGGAGGACTACAAGGCAGCAGGTTGACTAGTCTCCTATTGAAAAAAAGTGATTTTAAATCAAAAGAGAAGTAAGAAGCCTAGTAAGTGATACATGGCAGGAATCAGGGATTCTGCCCCTACTTTATGCTGCTCTCGGATTAACCTGCTGACAGATTCCCACTAAATGGTTTCTAAATTAGACTTCCCACCTTTGGGCTTCATAGAGATCAGTATTATGACTATATACTGTCAACATTGATATCCAAAGAAAATTTGTGTGCTCAGGTGTACTAACACCAACCCTCCATCTAGGGGGATCAACAAGCAGTTTTATCCCAGGCATATCATTCCTTGAAGGAATGCCGCTGGTAGCCATTACCACCTGATTTGAGGAGTAATAGCTAGATGATCGGTCTGGCTGTTTGGATTTGAGGAGGAATAGCTAGATGATCGGTCTGGCTGTTTGGATTTGAGGAGGAATAGCTAGATGATCGGTCTGGCTGTTTGGATTTGAGGAGGAATAGCTAGATGATCGGTCTGGCTGTTTGGATTTGAGGAGGAATAGCTAGAAGGATCGGTCTGGTTGTTTGGATTTGAGGAGGAATAGCTAGATGATCGGTCTGGTTGTTTGGATTTGAGGAGGAATAGCTAGATGATCGGTCTGGCTGTTTGGATTTGAGGAGGAACAGCTAGATGATCGGTCTGGTTGTTTGGATTTGAGGAGGAATAGCTAGATTATCGGTCTGGCTGTTTGGACGGTGTAGCCCCAGGAGGGCAAAAGGAGTTTATGGCAGTTTCCTAATGGTATGCCTGGGATCAAACCGCTTGGTGATCCCATAGATGGAGGGTTGTTGTTGGTACACCCGAGCACACCAATTTTCTTTGGATATCAATGTTGACAGATCGCCGCATCTAAATAAAGGCCTCCTGAGAAACCCCAGCCATGGAAGGGGGGAAAACACGTCGAGGCAGGAGGCGAGAGAATCTACGATCTATACTCCTAAAAACACAAAAACCTGAGCTGAAACAATGTTCAGTAAACATGCAACATTAAGCATGTGAATTGCAGCCTTAAGACTAGAAAAAACCAAGGAGAAA